>NC_041220.1:80920974-80932422 GCF_002837175.3 Physeter macrocephalus | reverse complement strand
TTTTTTTTTTTTTGTGGTATGCGGGCCTCCCTCTGTTGTGGCCTCTCCCGTTGCGGAGCACAGGCTCCGGACGCGCAGGCCCAGCGGCCACGGCTCACGGGCCCAGCCGCTCCGCGGCACGTGGGATCCTCCCAGACCGGGGCGCGAACCCGGTTTCCCTGCATCGGCAGGCGGACGCGCAACCACTGCGCCACCAGGGAAGCCCCCCCTTATTTTTTTAAAAGTAAAGCGGCCTCTGTTTTCTTTCCGCCTCTGGGCCTCCCAACTTGATTTAAGGGTGCCAGTGGTTCACAATTTTTTAGAGCTCCACAACCATCTTAAAGCTGACATCAGTGCTCCTGGTTTTGGGGAATGAACAACTAATTACGGGGTAAATAGCTAAATTAAGAAAGAATCTATAGGGGAAGCCCCCCCAAAATGATCCATGGCAGGATTTCAGGAGAAGCAGGGGCTGGAAGCAGAGTCACAGCAGTGTCTGGCCCCATTCCCTACCTGGTTTTGTTAATGGTGACAAAGAACTACCATCTCGGGCTCCAGAGAGCTCTCTGTTGCCATCACCAAGGCCCTGCTGCCCCAGCCTCTGCCTTGGCAGTGTACCAGCCCTGCTGGGAGTCACACATCTGTGTGACAAGGGAAAGGAGCCACTTCCCTCCTAGAGCAATGGCGCTTGCAGGTTAAGAGCTGGGCTGTCACTCTTACCTGTCTGCTCTGCACATGGATGTCCCCTTCCTGTTCAACAGTCTTTATCCTGCCATCCCAGGAACACCATTAGTCCCAAAGTCCCCTTTGTTATTTCTTCCACAGCTGCTAGAAATGAGTGCCAATGAGGTTGATGGCAGGCTCTCCTCTACTCTCTGAGACAACGCTTTGCAGCAAAAAAGTTTGAAAATGTTTATCACATATTATAAAGGGAGTTCTGTTTCCAGGAAGCTAAAAGTATTATAAAATCCCTTGTTATTATCCCTAGGGCACTAACTGACCCTGGGAACTGGAAAAGTGAAGCAGAAATCACTGCTTCTCACAAGGTCGTGACGCTTCCCTAACTCAGGTTACGGGGTCAGGGAAATGGTCATTTGCCGCTAAGTTGTAAACCTCTGAGCCACAACTTGCTAGATTACAGCAGTGAGGTGGAGGGAAGGAATATTATGAGAGACATGGGACCCGGACCTGCCTCTGTACCCAACCCCTTCCACTTCCTACCTTTGTGACCTGATTAGCACACCGTCTGGCTGCCTACCTCTACCTAAGCTTTCCTGCACTCTGGGACTGGGGGTGTGGATGGAGTGGGTGTGAAGGGGATTAATGAGGAAACGCAAAGGGAGTAAAAGGCAGGATGGAAGGGAGTTCTGGCCAGGATGTTCTGTGTGCAGCATCCAGCCTTGACCTGACCGGTGTTGTTAGGTAATAGTTTCAACTGTCATCTGGCCGGTCGTGTATGAAAGGCAGTTTGGGGATGTCAACGAAATGGATGAGTGTACCTGTCTTGACATCTAGCACTCTGGAGGTAAGTGCACCCAGCAGGCTGCTGCAGAGGGGGGATGAGAACTGTACGAGTGAGTTGAAGACAAAAACGGGAAATGATTATGGTGTGATCCAAGAGGTAACAATATGGTTTAACTGGTTTACCTGGTCTTATAACCTAATGAAGAACAACTTCCATAACCCAATAAACATTCTAATCATTAGAGTATTTATGTCTGCATATATTCCTTACCTCTTTATTTTTTAAATGAGGTTTTATTCACAATAAGTGATTAACCAAATTACACGCTTAGTTTTATTTTATTTATTTATGTTTATTTATTTATTTATTTTTGGTTGTGTTGGGTCTTTGTTGCTGCACATAGGCTTTCTCTAGTTTTGGCAAGCGGGGGCTACTCTTCATTGTGGCGAGCGGGGGCTGCTCTTCATTGCAGTGCGCAGGCTTCTCATTGCGGTGGCTTCTCTTGTTGCGGACCACGGGCTCTGGGCGCATGGGCTTCAGTAATTGTGGCACACAGGCTTCAGTAGTTGTGGCGCACAGGCTTAGTTGCTCCGCGGCATGTGGGATCTTCCGGACCAGGGTTCGAACCCATGTCCCCTGCATTGGCAGGCAGATTCTTAACCACTGCGCCACCAGGAAAGTCCCCTTACCTCTTTTTTAAAAAAGATTTGAGGCTAAGTACACAAACAACTGTGCTATAGCAAAGAATGAATTGAGTGCTACAAGAGAGCTACACAGTGACCAGAGAGGAAGTGTGTTATAACAGTCTTTGGATCTAGATCCCAGAACCTACTGGTTCTGTGGTCCAAAGAGGCATTAACCTCTTAGTTTCCTCATTAGTCAAGTGGATTTAATCATCTCTGCCCTAAAGAATTTTTGTGAGGATTAGAGACAATATATATAATGTGGCTTTATATATATTGCCCCCAATAGACTAGCCCCTCAACGAATAATAGCTACCAGTATGATAAGTTTTAAATAAAGCTGTGGATAAAACTTTTGTATCCCACTTAAATATAACTCCCTGGGATGTGCGCATCCAGGGGCATGGGATCAGGGACCATAAGGTAGTCCTAATCAAAAACGCTCCAATTGCCTGGGACTTCCTGGTGGTCCAGTGGTTGAGACTTCCCCTACCAGGCGTGTGGGTTCAATCCCTGGTCAAGGAGCTGGGATCCTACATGCCTCCTGGCCAAGAAACAATACAAATTGTAACAAATTCAATAGAGACTTTGAGATTGGCCCGCATTAAAAAAGAAAAAAATCTTAAAAAAGAAAAGGCTCCAAGAGCCTCCTCAGCTTCTAGCAACTCACTGTTCCTGGAGGGAGAAGGGAGGAAGGAGGGAGGGGAGAGCCTTGGACCTGTATTTGCATCCTAAGCCACGGTAACAATAGCTGCTGCCATTAGTTGAGGTCCATATATGTGCCACTGTGCTAAGCACTTTACGTACACTTTGCCATTGTAGCCTCACAATGGTCTCATAAAGTGTGTATTGGTCCCATTTTACAGGGAAAAGAATGGAGACCAGAGGCCCAGCAGCTTGTCTAAGCCCACTCAGTGGTAGAGGTGGGACTTGGGTTCACGTCCAACCCTGCAGCTCAAATTCAGCTACTTCCCTAAAGTTAGCCTGCAGCAAAAAATTTAGCACGAAGCAAAAAATCCTGAGAGATGCCGTCCCCTTCTGCCGCTGCCTACCCTGCTCCCCACCTACCCCACGTCCATCTCCCTCTTCTTCCTGCTTTCCCCTCTCTGCTCAGTCCCCCACTTTCCTCAGATCCCTCTACGTACCCCCCGGAGTGAGACTGCCCCCTTTTACCTGGTGGGACAGGGATTTGGGAGGTTTGCCTGTTTCCTGCACACCGCCATCTAATCCTAGGAGCCCGCTTTCTCAGGCGTCTTACATCTCCCTGGTGTCTCTCCTAGGCCGCTGGGAATTTCTCCAAACCTGACTCGAGGGTTGGGAACACGGAGGTTGTGTGTGTGTGTGTGTGTGTGTGTGTGTGTGTGTGTGTGTGTGAGGGGAAATGTGCCCAAGGGGAAAAGCGCCCAATCTAGCCTCTGCGTCACTCCGCAGTTGTTCGGGAATGGGTTTACTGGTGTTTAATAAGGGAGGGCACTTCAGCCTCCGGCTATTCCCTGAGTCCCCGATTTTCGACCCTTGCCTGCATGCGCCGCAAAGGATGCCAGTGCCGAATTCACTCCCTGCCTAGGACGGGAAGAAGGGGTGATGCGGGGGAGAGTCTGGTGGCTTGATCGCCTTGCTGTGTTCTGTGCAGTTTTCACCCGGTCCATTTCTGAGAGAGAAGGCGAGAGTGCAGATGAGGCGAGGCTACTGCAGGGGAGCGAAGAGCGGGCTGGCAGTGCCACCTGCTGAGAGCCCCGCAGGCGGAGAGCGCGGCGGGCAGCGCCACCTGCTATAAATAGGCCGCCAAAGACAGGGTGTGCGACCGTACATCCCTCCTCGAGGGCCTTAATCACGCGCGGGGCTCCGCGTCTCCGGAGCCCAGGCGTTCGGCGGCCAAGACCCTGCTCTGGGGCTGAGTGGGGGCGGCGCCCGGCACGCCCTCTCCCGGGCCGGGGCTGGAGGCCGGGGGGGCGGGTTGAGGATGGACCGCTGGGGAGGGGAGAGATGGCGAAGGGAGGGAGGCCGCGACGGGGCCGCACTGCAGCAGCTGTTGTCCGTGTGTGACTCGCCCGTCCCGGCCATGCCGCTCGCGAGTCAAACGGCGCAGTGGAGAGGGAGGAAGCATCGCTTCTCCCTCTCAGGTCCCTGGGGACCGCGTTGGGAGATCCCGGGTTCTGCCCTCCCCTCGCCTCCCCTGCGCTCGCCCTGCCGCGGAGGAGGAAACGCGAGCCGCGCGCAGACACCTCCTCCTCCGCCGCCGCCGCCGCCGCCGCCGCCGCCGCCGTCGTCCCGGCGCCTCGGTGCCTGTTGCTACCGCCGCCGCGGAACCCGCCGTGTCCTCAGCCGGCAGGAGAAGAGGCGGGAGTTCTCCTGGCGCCCCGCGGCGGGAAGAGAGCAGCCCGCCGGGCGCGATGCGCGCCCCGCCCGCCCAGGCCGTCCCCGGGCTGTCCCCAGTACCTGCGCGCCGCGGCCGGGCCGCGGGCTCTGAGCGCGCCGCCGCACAGGTAGGCGCTTCCTGGGGCCTCACCCAAGCCAGCCCGCCACCTCCTCGCGGGGCATCCCGGCCGACCCCAACCCCAGCAGGCCCCTGCGCGCCCGGGCCCGCGGAAAAGCTGGACTCGAGCGCTCCAGGGGCGCTCCTGCTGTCCTTGCCGCGCGGGGGTCTCTCGAGGGGAGGAAGTTCAGTGCCACCTCGTTGTCCCCTACTTGGACGAAAGCGAAACTCGTTCTTCGAGTTAAGAACGACCGTGGGGCTTCTGCAGGCACCCTCCTTCCGCCCCGCCCTTCACTCCCGCTCGCGGTCCTTGCATCTCCCCGCTCCCGCCAGATACCACTAGGGCTAGTGTGTTTGTCTGTAAGGCGACCAGACGGAGGAAGGGCGGTCAGAGTGACCCCAGGCCACCCTGTAAAAGTTCAGGGTACTTTGCAGTAGCAACTTTGGCAGCTCCACCAGTGCGCTCCACTTTACTTTCTATGGGCACATCCTGTACCAGTCATTTTGAAATCCTGCTTAATTGTTTTTAGCAGCTTCCGGATCGGTCTGTGATTATGAGACCCCCTCAAACTTCGCCACACGTTGTGGGTGTGAGTGTGTGTGTGTATGTATGTGTGTGTGTGTGTGTGTGTGTTTAAAAGAGATGTCATTAACTTTGAAATCCACCTAGAGGCGGCTTTACGTGTGGCGATTTCATTTAAATAGATTGTTCTCTGGAAGTTACTTAAAAAGGAAAGGAAAAAAAAATCGAAACTGATATGATTGTTCCTCCCACCAGTTTAGTTTTCAGAGGGCCCTACATTAATTCATGGGTATTCACTTCATAGATCGCTCGTTCTTCCTTTTAGATAATTGGGTGATTTCATTTATTAATACAACCAGACTTTGAAAGAGCATTTTTAAATGACCTGGTTTAAATGGGTCGCATCCACGAAACTCAGCCATCTCTACAAGTCCAAACTTCTAAACTTTTTGCTCTGTCCTTAAACGGAACTGCAGAGGCCTTGATAAAAACCCCTTCTTTGGGAAAGCAGAAATCCGTTCCCTTTCCCAGACTTGAGATGAGATTGGTAGGAGCTGAAGCACGGCCACCTCCGGGTTTTGTTGTGTTTTGGGAGCCTGCTGTGGGTGGGAGGGGTCAGGATGAGGAATGAACCGCGAACTGTTCCAAGAGGCTGCGAATCCGCCTTGCAGAACGACTCTTCATGTTTCTGAACACTTGATGTTCTGTCACTATCTTGGTCTGGGATCCCTGAAACAGCTGGGTTCCGCACCGTTTCCTAGAGTTGAGATGGCTTCTCTTGCTTGGGGAGGAGGTATGCCTCCTGCTCGTCTTCATCCTGGGAACCTTGAAGAATGTCTTAAGGAATAAGGACATTGCATGAAAAAGTTTGCATAAAATAGGATTGACTGGGAATTCTCTGGGTCCAGTGGTTAGGTCTCTGCCCTTGCACTGCAGGGGGCCTGGGTTTGACCCCTGGTGGGGGAACTAAGATCCTGCAAGCCGCCTGGTGCGGCCAATAAATAAATAAAAATAGAATAATTAGTAAAAATTGTTTTAAAAAATAAATAAAATAGGACTGACTGCTTTTGTAAACAGGTGTTTTACAGCTCTTTGAAGTGGAAAGCTATGGCAGTCTTGAATCGGCCAGTTTCTTTTTTTTCCTACCAAGGTATAGGGAAATAAGGCCATAAAAAGTGCTTGGTCTCCAGAATTCTCTATTAAGTACCCATTGACAAAACATGAGCTACAGCATAGTGAGCACAGCTGTGAATTAAAGGGCGCTGTGGAAATGTTTAGGGGAAATTTTCTGAAGTGAACACAGTGGAGTATCCTGAGATTATCAGCTGAGTGCAAGGAGATATAAAAGGACTAAGGGTGGCTCAAAGTAGTAAATGAAATAATCAAACGATATTTAAGATAAATGCCTTTATGTGGATTTGTCCAGCCACTGGCAAAGTAGTAAAATGGGGGAAATGTTCATTGGTGTAGGTATAAATTATTAGCATCAAAGTAAAGTTTTGTAAATGGAACTCTCCACTTAGTCTACCTTTATCTTTCCCTCTGAGAGCTCTGGAGGTTTCTCCTTTCGCTATCATAACATTTCTGGTTGGGTGCAGCCATGTCAGTGTTAACCTTTTATCCCATGTGACGTTGCTTGTCATAGTACCAGGCGGTTTGAGGAAGAAAAGGGCAACTCTGAAGAAATAATTCAGCTTGCCCCTCTTCCCTTATTACCAGCTGTTGACGGTCTCTGTGTCCCACTTCCCTAGGAGGGACCTTCACCTGGGTGAAGTGGAGGGACCTGTGTTCGAATCCTGGTTCTGCCACTTGCTGCTAGTATGACCTTGGGCAAGTGACCTCGTTTTTCTGTGCCAGCAACTTCCTTCTGGTCTCTCATCTTTAAATTGGAGCTGATAATGATCATTATAGTGCATAATAGTCCTTATTTGGATATGATCAATAATGGTCCTTATTGGCCAGGGTTGTTGTGAGAGCTAAACCTGTTAACAGACTCACAGTTAGTGGTATTATGTGTTAACAGTTAATAGTATTACTTTTAGGAGAATAACTTAAAGCAGCCATGCAGCAGGGAGGGTTAGACATAACCCCTAGAGGCCAACTGGGACCCCCCACCAACCCCTTTATCCTGTATAATACAGTAGAAGAGAATACAAGAAGTGACAGTGGCATTCTAAAGGACTAGGTTTGAATTAGCTCTGATTTATATGGGAAGAGAATCACTCAAAACAGCATTACTTTATGTGTCAAATTAGAGAGGCAAAGCCTGGTACTGGAGCATCCTTGATGATGTGAATGTGAGAAGCACTGACTCCAGGAGCTCTGCGTGATAGTGAAATAGCCGACGGCTGCAAAGATCTTTGGGACTTGTGGGCGATTCCTGGGTGGGCAGCACACTGCTCTGATTGGGTGGGATTCTGTGCAGGAAATGGACAAAGAGCTGAGCCAAGCCAGTGACCCCACTGCATGAGATTATTCAGGTGGCAGAATAATCCTGTTCAGCCTCATGCCTACTCTATCTAGGGTAAAGAACAGAAAAATTAAGTCATTGATTCTCAAGGGGAAATGAGTGGCCACTCGGGGTTCCCTGTCTATCCTGTAGGTCTCTGACAGCTAATCAGTACTGACTGGCTCCTAACCTGGCCTGGAGCTAGAAGCTTCCAACAGCCCTCCTTCATCCATCTATCTCGCCTTCCTCCCCTCCCACCAGCATTCTGAGGAGGTGAGAGGGGAGGCTGGGGCAGGGGCTGTGGTGTGGTTAGCTACTGGGAAGTCCCCATCCTACTCCCTGTGGTTTGCTGGGAGGGAGTGGAGGGGGGCCGGGCCTGGGAAGAGAGGGGGTTCCCGATGGCGGCCAGCTAACTCCCACCATCACCTCTCTCGCTTTCTGATTAATAAACCCCACCCTTTCTTCACGTATCTCTCCCACATTTATATTCTTGAAGGGAAGATGAGAGCAGCTTTCTATCCCCACACAATGCTGGGGACATTTGGTATTATACGTTATGAAAATGAGATTCACCAGATTTTAGAGACAGAAGAAAACTTGAGGATGGTCTTGTTCCATTCTTTTATAAGAATAAACTTGAGATTTGGAGAAGTAACTTGTTTTCTCAACTTTGCACTTGAAAGTGTTTTCATAAGAAAACTGAGGTTCTTTGCAGCACGTGGACGGTAGTCAGGGGCTTGGATTGTCCTAATTCTGTCACCAAACTTGGACAAGCCATTTGGCTTCTCCAGTTTCCTCATTTCCCTCACATATGAGGGAAATTTCTGAGTGGCTTGAAAGGACCTTTCTAGCTTTAAAATTTTGTGATTATAGGTGCGTGCTTCCAGGGATACTTAGCATAGCAGGACTCACTAACCAGGTTATTGGAACTGTTCTAATAAAAGAGTATCTTTGAGTTCTACCATGTTTATGGGCTGTGGTGGGTAGGAGCTGTGTAGAACACAGACGGTCTCTGTAAGGGATAGGGCTTGTCCACAGATGACTCTACTATTGAGAACACGACTAGATGCTCACCGGAATAGCAGATCAGAGTATTTCTTTTTTCTTTTTCTTGAGGACATTACTTTTTAATGCACAGAATAATAACAGGTGGATCATGATGATTTCATGATGATAATTTTGAATTAAGAAAAGGACAATTTATTTTATTTCTTCTATGTAAAACATGTTACTTATGTTTACCAGGTTCTACTTAAGAATTTAAACAATGAAATGTTTATATATGTAATTTATTTTTAAAATTCTGTTAAAATATTGTTTAAAAATCACACACAGAGATAAATCTTATTTATTTGAAAACATTTTCTTGTATGAATTATTTACCCATTTGTGCTGGGTACCTAAGTTTTCTACTCCCAAAATTAGAGAGAATTAGCGAAGAAGTAATTCTTTAAGAAGTGTGGCACTATCAGCTCTTCCTTCCCCTGAAGTCCCTAAATAATAAAATTTACCATATTTTATAAGATTTCAGGTTTATTTTATTCAAGACCACTATGGTAGTGTTTGGGAGATAATCGTTTGGGTAAAATAGGACAAGCACTTAGATTCTGTTCCTCTTCTTACGTTTTCCTTGTAGTCCCTCTTACCTGTCCATGGCACTGCCCCTGCCACGCAAATCTAGTAGAAATCAGTGAAGGCCGTCTCAGATCAGAGTATTTCTTACTGAGGTCTGAGACACAAAAGGCTTCCTGGAATAAGTGGCTCTACCTGGGGCCTAAAGGATGGTCACAGATTACGTGCAAATGATGTGGATTGAGATGGCTTAAAAAATAATCTGATCGTTTGTTAGGATTATTCGAATGGTTCTTCTGTTTCATGGAACTTTTTTTTTCTTTTTTAAATTTAATTTTATTTTCTTTTTAAAAAAATTTTTTTATTATTACTATTTTTTATTTTTGGCTGCATTGGGTCTTCATTGCTTTGCGTGGGCTTTCTCTAGTTGCTGTGAGCAAACTCTCTTGGTGGCGGTACGTGGGGTTCTCACTGTGGTGGCTCCTCTTGTTGCAGAGCACAGGCTCTAGGCACACGGGCTTCAGTAGTTGTGGCGCACAGGCTCAGTAGTTGTGGTGCACGGGCTTAGTTGCTCGGCGGCATGTGGGGTCTTCCCGGACCAGGGCTTGAACCTGTGTCCCCTGCATTGGCAGGCAGACTCTCAACCACTGCGCCACCTGGGAAGCCCTATTTATTTTCTTATACAGCAGGTTCTTATTATTAATCCATTTTATACACATCAGTGTATACATGTCAATCCCAATCTCCCAATTCGTCACACCACCCCAACCCCCACCCCCTGCCACTTCCCCCCCTTGGTGTCCATACGTTTGTTCTTTACATCTGTGTCTCAATTTTGACAGACTCTAGATCCATCCACCTCACTACAAATATCTCAATTTAGTTTCTTTTTATGGCTGAGTAATAGTCCATCGTGTATATGTGCCACATATTCTTTATCCATCCGTCGATGGACATTTAGGTTGGCTCCATGTCCTGGCTATTGTAAATATTGCTGCTATGAACATTGTGGTGCATGTCTCTTTTTGAATTATGGTTTTCTCAGGGTATATACCCAGTAGTGGGATTGCTAGGGCATATGGTAGTTCTATTTTTAGTTTTTAAAGGAACCTCCATACTGTTTTCCATAGTGGTTGTATCAATTTACATTCTCAGCAACAGTGTAGGAGGGTTCCCTTTTCACCACACCCACTCCAGAATTTATTGTTTGTAGATTTTTTGATAATGGCCATTCTGACCAGCGAGAGGTGATACCTCATTGTAGTTTTGATTTGCATTCTCTAATAATTAGTGATGTTGAGCATCTTTTTTCACGTGCCTCTTGGGCATCTATATGTCTTCCTTGGTGAAATGTCTATTTAGGTCTGCCACCCATTTTATAACTGGACTGTTGGTTTTTTTGATATTGAGCTCCATGTGCTGTTTGTATACTTTGGAGATTAATCCTTTGTCCATTGATTCATTTGCAAATACTTTCTCCCATTCTGAGGGCTGTCTTTTCATCTTGTTTGTAGTTTCCTTTGCTTTGCAAAAGCTTTTAAGTTTCATTAGGTTCCATTTGTTGATTTTTGTTTTTATTTCCATTACTCTAGGAGGTGGATCAAAGAAGGTCCTGCTGTGATTTATGTCAAAGAGTGTTCTTGCTATGTTTTCCTCTAAGAGTTTTACAGTGTCCAGTCTTACATTTAGGTCTCTAATCCATTTTGAGTTTATTTTTGTGTATGGTGTTAGGGAGTGTTCTAATTTCATTCTTCTACATGTAACTGTCCAGTTTTCCCAGCACCACTTATTTAAGAGACTGTCTTTTTTCCATTGTATATCCCTGCCTCCTTTGTCATAGATTAGTTGACCATAGGTGTGTGGGTTTGTCTCTGGGCTTTCTATCCTGTTCCACTGATATTTCTGTTTCTGTGCCAGTACCATACTGTCTTGATTACTGTAGCTTTGTAGTATAGCCTGAAGTCAGGGAGTCTGATTCCTCCAGCTCCGTTTTTTTCCCACAAGTCTGCTTTGGCTATTCGGGATCTTTTGTTTCTCCATACAGATTTTAAGATTTTTTTCTTCTAGTTCTATAAAAAAATGCCATTGGTAACTTGATGGTGATTGCATTGAATCTGTCGATTGCTTTGGGTAATATAGTCATTTTCACAATATTGATTCTTCCAATTCATGAACATGGTATATCTCTACATCTGTTTGTATCATCTTTAATTTCTTTCATCAGTGTCTTACAGTTTTCTGCATACAGGTCTTTTGTCTCCCTAGGTAGGTTTATTCCTAGGTATTTTATTCTTTTTGTTG
>NC_041220.1:80920028-80920467 GCF_002837175.3 Physeter macrocephalus | reverse complement strand
ATGGTAAGTGGGAGTGTTTCCTTAATTTCTCTTTCAGATTTTTCATCATTAGTGTATAGGAATGCAAGAGATTTCTGTGCATTAATTTTGTATCCTGCAACTTCACCAAATTCATTGATTAGCTCTTGTAGTTTTCTGGTGGCATCTTTAGGATTCTCTATGTATAGTATCACATCATCTGAAAGCAGTGACAGTTTTACTTCTTCTTTTTCAGTTTGTATTCCTTTGTCATCTCTGATTGCCATGGCTAAGACTTCCAAAACTATGTTGAATAATAGTGGCGAGAGTGGACATCATTGTCATGTTCCTGGTCTTAGTGGAAATGCTTTCAGTTTTTCACCATTGAGAATGATGTTTGCTGTGGGTTTTTTGTATATGGCCTTTATTATGTTGAGGTAGGTTCCCTCTATGCCCACTTTCTGGAGTGTTTTTATCATAA
>NC_041220.1:80919192-80920018 GCF_002837175.3 Physeter macrocephalus | reverse complement strand
GCTAGTATTTTGTTGAGGATTTTTGCATCTATATTCATGAGTGATATTGGTAATTTTCTTTTTTTGTAGTATCTCTGTCTGGTTTTGGTATCAGGGTGACTGTGGGCTCATAGAATGAGTTTGGGAGTGTTCCTTCCTCTGCATTTTTTTGGAAGAGTTTGAGAAGGATGGGTGTTAGCTCTTCTCTAAATGTTTGATAGAATTCACCTGTGAAGCCATCTGGTCCTGGACTTTTGTTTGTTGGAAGATTTTAAATCACAGTTTCAATTTCATTACTTGTGATTGGTCTGTTCATATTTTCTATTTCTTCATGGTTCAGTCTTGGAAGGTTATACCTTTCTAAGAATTTGTCCATTTCTTCCAGGTTGTCCATTTTATTGGCATAGAGCTGCTTGTAGTAGTCTCCTAGGATGCTTTGTATTTCTGCAGCGTCTGTTGTAATTTCTCCATTTTCATTTCTAATTTTATTGATAAATAAAATTAATTTAAAATTTTATTAAAATAAAATTTTAATTAATAAAATTTTATTAAAATTATAATAAATTAAATTTATTAACCAATAAAATAAAATTTTATTGGTTAATAAATTAATTTTATGGATTTGAATAAATCCCTCTTCTTCTCCCTCTTTATCTTGATGAGTCTGGCTAATGGTTTATCAATTTTATCTTCTCAAAGAAACAGCTTTTAGTTTTATTGATCTTTACTATTGTTTTCTTTGTTTCTGTTTCAATTATTTCTGCTCTGATCTTTATGATTTCTTTCCCTCTGCAAACTTTGGGTTTTGTTTGTTCTTCTTTCTCTAGTTCCTTTAGGTGTAAGGTTA
>NC_041220.1:80898921-80919001 GCF_002837175.3 Physeter macrocephalus | reverse complement strand
CACTTGAGAAGAAAGTGTAATCTGCTGTTTTTGGATGGAATGTCCTCTAAATATCAATTAAATCTATCTGGTCTATTGTGTCATTTAAAGCTTGTGTTTCCTTATTAACTTTCTGTCTGAATGATCCGTCCATTGGTGTACGTGAGGTGTTAAAGGCCCCACTATTACTGTGTTACTGTCGATTTCCTCTTTTATAGCTGTTAGCAGTTGCCTTATGTATTGAGGTGCTCCTGTGTTGGGTGCACATATATTTATAATTGTTTTATCTTCCCCTTGGATTGATCCCTTGATCATTATGTAGTGTCCTTCTTTGTCTCTTGTAACAGTCTTTATTTTAATGTCTATTTTATCTGACGTGAGTATTGCTATTCCAGCTTTCTTTTGATTTCCGTTTGCATGGAATATCTTTTTCCATCCCCTCACTTTCAGTCTGTATGTGTCCCTAGGTCTGACGTGGGTCTCTTGTAGACAGCATATGTTTGGGTCTTGTTTTTGTATTCATTTAGCGAGCCTGTATCTTTTGGTTGGAGCATTTAATCCATTCATGTTTAAGGTAATTATCGATATGTATGTTCCTATGATCATTTTCTTAATTGTTGTGGATTTGTTTTTGTAGGTCCTTTTCTTCTCTTGCGTTTCCCACTCAGAGAAGTTCCTTTAGCATTTGTTGTAGAGATGGTTTGGTGGTGCTGAATTCTCTTAGCTTTTGCTTTTCTGTAAAGCTTTTGATTTCTCTGTCGAATCTGAATGAGATCCTTGCCGGGTTGAGTAATCTTGGTTGTAGATTCTTCCCTTTCATCACTTTAAGTATATCGTGCCACTCCCTTCTGGCTTGTACAGTTTCTTCTGAGAAATCAGCTGTTAACCTTATGGGAGTTCCCTTGTATGTTATCTGTCGTTTTTCCCTTGTTGCTTTCAATAATTTTTCTTTGTCTTTAATTTTTGCCAATTTGATTACTGTTTGTCTTGGTGTGTTTCTCCTTGGATTTATCCTGCCTTGGACTCTCTGTGCTTCCTGGACTTGGGTGGCTATTTCCTGTCCCATGCTAGGGAAGTATTTGACTATAATTTCTTCAAATATTTTCTCTGGTCCTTTCTCTCTCTCTTCTCCTTCTGGGACCCCTATAGTGTGAATGTTGTTGCATTTAATGTTGTCCCAGAGGTCTCTTAGGCTGTCTTCATTTCTTTTCATTCTTTTTTCTTTATTTTGTTCCACGGCAGTGTATTCCACCAATCTGTCTTCCAGGTCACTTATCCGTTCGTCTGCCTCAGTTATTCTGCTATGGGTTCCTTCTAGTGTATTTTTCATTTCACTTATTGTATTGTTCATCTCTGTTTGTTTGTTCTTTAATTCTTCTAGGTCTTTGTTAAACATTTCTTTCATCTTGCCAATCTTTGCCTCCATTCTTTTTCTGAGATCCTGGGTCATCTTCACTATCATTATTCTGAATTCTTTTTCTGGAAGGTTGCCTATCTTCATTTAGCTGTTTTTCTGGGGTTTTATCTTGTTCCTTCATCTGGTACATAGGCCTCTGCCTTTTCATCTTGTCTGTCTTTCTGTGAATGTGGTTTTTGTTCCGCAGGCTGCAGGATTGTAGTTCTTCTTGCTTCTGCTGTCTGCCCTCTGGTGGATGAGGCTATCTAAGAGGCTTGTGCAAGTTTCCTGATGGGAGGCACTGGTGGTGGGTAGAGCTGGGTGTTGCTCTGGTGGGCAGAGCTCAGTAAAACTTTAGTCCACTTGTCTGCTGATGGGTGGGGCTGAGTCCCCTCCCTGTTGGTTGTTTGGCCTGAGGCGACCCAACACTGGAGCCTACCCGGGCTCTTTGGTGAGGCTAATGGCAGACTCTGGGGGGGCTCACGCCAAGAAGTACTTCCCAGAACTTCTGCTGCCAGTGTCCTTGTCCTCACGGTGAGACAGCCACCCCCCACCTCTGCAGGAGACCCTCCAATACCAGCAGGTAGGTCTGGTCCAGTCTCCTATGGGCTCACCACTCCTTCCCCTGGTCCCAATACGCACACTACTTTGTGTGTGCCCTCTGTTTCCCCCAGTCCTGTCGAAGTCTTGCAATCAAATCCTGCTAGCCTTCGAAGTCTGATTCTCTAGGAATTCCTCCTCCTGTTTCCGGACCCCCAGGTTGGGAAGCCTGACATGGGGCTCAGAACCTTCATTTTTGGTGAGTTCCAGTGTCTTCCTGTTGATGATTGTTCAGCAGTTAGTTGTGATTCCTGTGCTATCACAAGAGGGAGTGAAAGCACATCCTCTACTCTGCCATCTTGCTATCTAATCCTCATGGAACTTTTTATTGAACAGTAAATAATTACCTAGTCTAAGTTACCATGAATCTTATGTCAGCAGAATCTGAATTGTTTATAAATAATTATCACTATATCTGAAGTAGAACTTACTATTTGATAGTTTATTAACAGTGTTAAGGTCCAATCTGTTTTTTACAAAGAAACTATGATGTGCTCCAGCTGGTTGAAAAGTGAAAACTCAAGGCATCCAAATAGTTTTGTCAGTGAAATGGCCGAACTATTCAGTTTTTTTTTTTGCACTATGCATATATTCCCTTACAAGAAAACAAAGTAATTCTGCTACACTTGTTGCCACCATATTAATAACTGCCTCATCTACACTAATTGATAGATCTTGGGCCTATCCTTTGTAATAATTCTAGTACTGCTTTAAACATGTCTTGGGATTACCAGCTGTCAACAGTTAGAACTTCAAACAGATTCAGTTATAGGAGTAGAAGCTGATCCAGACATTTAATGCCACTTTCACCTGTAGGTGAGAGAAAAAAAAGGAGAGAGAGAGAGAGATCATTATTTATGGGGTTATATGAACTTCAAGTCTGTTTTCATCATCAAGAGAAGCTGTACTTTAAAGGAAAAGAGACAGGGAATACACTTTCATGAAATACTTTGGCACTCTAAATAAAGTATGGGTTTATTTCTGAACTTTTGAACATTTAAAGTTAAAAAATTAGCCCTTAACTATGTTCAAATTATATTATAAAAATTAATTCTTAGGATATATGCATATATATCACACACAAAAACATAGAGTAAAAAGAATAGACTTCAGTTCTAGTTCAGAAAAGGTTTAGAATTTGAATACTGGTTTTAGAGACCCCAAACCTAATGAGTTTAAGAAGCTTACAGACTTGTTGAGGGAAACCTATTCAAACTTTTAAAAGTAAATATGATGACAGGTACAAAGTGCAGCAGGACATGGTGATGGATGCCCTAAATCGCCTTGGAAGGAAGAGGTGATAGTTGCTTGAACTAGGACTTGTATATGAGTTGGGATTAGGTTAGAGGGCAAGAGTGGGAGTCCTTGGGAGAGTCTTCTTGGCTCTATCATGATTCTATTTTGTGAGCAGAGGCACTGACTGCTTTGTTCTGGACTACCTTTTCAATTTTTTTTTTTTTTTTAATAGCAGCAGCCATGGAATATAGAAATAGTGTCTCTCTCTGGAGGACACTCCAGAATTGAAGGACAGACATGCTTACTCCCCATTATAAAATATTCAGTCCCCCAAAACTCAGGTGCCTTTCCTGTAACCCACTGTGGATACAGGTGTCCCCTGGCCTGTGGGGATTGAGGGTCAGGGAACCAGCACAAATGCTGCCTCTGTGGCTACTGCTGTTGCTCTGAGTAATACATTGTCCCTTGTCTCTGACCTGGAAGTCTCATGTTCTCTACCAGGAGGCTCACTTGTGGCAGCCTAACCTGTGGCAGCCTGACTTGTTAGCTTGCAAGTAGGGTAAATTCTCAGGCCCTCTACAGTTGGTGACAGGCATTGTGTTCCTGGCAGAGAGAACAGTGTGCACTGCGGCACAGAAGTGTGAGAAATCACATCTCATATGGGGAACTGTGCCTAGTTACCTATCTTCAGAGCCAAAAAGTGTACGAAGGAGGGCATTTTAGGGGAGAATATGCAGTTGGAGATATAGACAGGACCAGATTCTGAAGAGATCCTAAATGCCTTGTAGAGGAGTTTGGATTTTATGAGGGCTGTGATTAAGGAATTTTAGCAGAGGAGTGACATGATCCATTTTATGGGTTAGTTGAATTGCTCTAGGAAATATGTGAAGGCTGGATTGAAGATGGGGGCACCTTTTCTCCAGCTGAGAAAAGATAAGATATATTTAGATGTGAAGTCAGTTTAGAAGTAGTGATAGGGTGAAGAAGGGATCTGAATGACTATCTTTGTCTGTTCAGGCTGCTGTCACAGAACATCACAGACTGGGTAGTTTCCAACAACAGAAACTTATTTCTCACCGTTCTGGAGGATGGGAAGGCCAAGGTCAGGGTGGTGGTGGATTCAGTATCTGGTGATGGCTGGCTTCCTGGTTCATAGACTGCTGTCTTTTCCCTCTGTCCTCACATGGTAGAAGGGGAAAGAGAGCTCTCTGGGTCTCTTATAAGGGCACTAATCCTATTCATATGGGTTCACCTCCCAAAGGCTCCACCTCCAAACACTATCAAATTGGGGATTAGGATTTCAACATATGAATGGAGGGAGGATGGACACAAACATTCAGGCTACAGCAATGACTCCGTGGCTTTTGACTGGGCCAATAAAATAAATGGTGATGCTGTTGCAGAGATGTAGCTTATGGGAAGGAAGAGAAGTTCTGGAAAGGAGGGAGGTGAGACTGAGTTAGTTTTAAAACAGCTAAATTGAGGCTGAGGTGCTATCTGGGTAGGATATCCAGAGAGAAATACTTACTTAATAGACTATCCTGATCTGGGACTCAGGAAGGAGACAAACATATGGGAATCATCAGGGTTTATGTGGTAGATGCATTCTTGTGCAGCATTCAGGAGGACAGGTTGAGAATCAGGTGCAAACTCAAATCACCTGTGATAAGCGACTCACACTTTCTGGACCTCAGTTTCCTAGGTCGTAAAAATGGCAATAATAGTAGTCTCTAACTGAGACCAAGGTGAGAGATGAAGGTTGTTAAGAAAATGAAATGAGAACACTTGCAAAGTGCCTGGTACCTAATGAAAGTAAGCTGTTATCAGTGGCAGCAGGAGTATTAGAATGTGGTCACTGACATCAAGAGATTAGGTGAAATTGTCCAAAGGATGCAGGTGGAATGAGGGGAGAGGATGGAGTCAAGCAGGGGCGAAAAGCCATTAAGGAACTGAAAAGAAGCAACCAGAGAGGTAAGAGGAGAACCAGGAGAGTTTCAAGCAGGATGGAGTGGTCAACATTGAGAAATTCGTCAGAAGGGACAAGGCAGCTAAGGACTAAAAGTATCCCTTTGAAGTTCACAACCAGAGGATGTGAGCGACCCTAATGGGAGCAATTGCGGGGGCTCTTCATTACTTCTGGCTGCAATCTAGATTGTGGATGGGCAGGAGGGAGTGGAGACAGCAAGTGTAGACTTTACCTTGAGGACAGTTGTGTAGGGAAAGAAGAGTTGAGACTGGGGGAGGTTTGAGGTCAAGGGAAAATATCTTATTTTTTGGATGGGAGAGACTTCATTCACTCTCTTAAAATATCTATTGAGCCTATTCTGAGTCAGGCTCTGTGGGTGAATAAGATGCAGTCTCCGTCTTCATAGAATTTCTTCTTAGCGTGTGTGTGTATGATCAGGGAATACATGAGAGAATGAAGGTCCAGGGAGCAAATGAGTAAAGAATAGGGCTTGAGATCCTGTAGACAGCTCAGCTTTGGACAGAAGGGTTTTGTCATCCAGTGGAGTAGGAGGGTGTTAAGATACGTCAAATGTGGTTTTTGAAAATCACCCATAGAGAAGGAAAAATTACCCACTGAGTGAGTTTGGGTCCTAGTACAGGAAACACCCTCTATTGATGAGGAGATGCAAGGTGTTGGGGTGCTTATAGTACATGAATGAAACAAAATACTTATGATGGTGTTCAGAACATAATAGTTGCCAAGTACATGTTAATGGAATTTGAATTGGTGATTCAGAACCTCTGGGCTACATCAGGGAGAGCCTTTTTTTTTTTTTGGCCGCGGCCGCGTGGCATGTGGGATCCTAGTTCCCCGACCAGGGGTGGAACCCGTGCCCTCTGCGTTGGGAGTGCAGAGTCTTAACCACTGGACCGCCAGGGAAGTCAGGAAGAGCGTTTTAAAACTTCAGTGGTATCATAAGTGATAAGGTCAGTTGTTGAAAACTGCACTGGTTCAACAGACTGTGATGATGGAGAGCTGATATTTTTTTCTTGCAAGATTACTTTTTTGGGGGGAGCCACCAGTACTGAATTTGATCATCTTAAAAAATTCCTTGATGGCTTCCCTGGTGGTGCAGTGGTGGAGAATCTGCCTGCCAATGCAGGGGACACGGGTTCGAGCCCTGGTCTGGGAAGATCCCACATGCCGCGGATCAACTGGGCCCGTGAGCCACAACTACTAAGCCTGCGCGTCTGGAGCCCATGCTCCGCAACAAGAGAGGCCGCGATAGTGAGAGGCCCGCGCACCACGGTGAAGAGTGGTCCCCGCTCGCCGCAACTAGAGAAAGCCCTCGCACAGAAACGAAGACCCAACACAGCCAAAAATAAATAAATAAATAAATAAAATCTAAACTGTTAAAAAAAAAAAAAAATTCCTTGAAAGTATGTTAAATAATGCAGCAGGGTTTAAAGCCGTCCAAGCAGCACTATATTGTTTTCTATGGTGCTGGCCTTTGTTGGCTCCATGAGGCTTATGTTTAACCGGAGTCTCCCTGGTGGGATCTTTGTAACCCGTAGCGAGTGTGACAGTTACGGCATTTTCAGGTTTTATATGTGATACGATTTCAAGAAAGCTCTTTCCAGGCAGAGCAGCTTATGTGAACTAATATCTATTTCTTCCTCTATTTGGGTTTCAGCCTCTTAAGCTCTGAAGTGCTGTGACTTCATTAAATTCTAATGCCTCTGTTTTTCTCCTGCAGGATTCTGCATCAGAAGCATGTAAAATAGATTGCTTGGTCTAAAATAGAAAACAGTGGCAATGTTTTGCTGAGTTTCCAGACCTTTCCCAACATGGACACAATAACCTTCACAGCAAGGAAACATCCGTTTCCTAGCGAGGTCTCGGTGGAATTTAGCCTCCAGCTGGTGGGCTTCTTACCCGTGCATTCTCTGACCACCATGCCCATGCTGCCTTGGGTGGTGGCAGAGGTGCGAAGGCTCAGCGAGCAGTCCTCCAAAAAGGAGTCTGGTACCAAGCAAGTCCACCTTTGTGTTTCGCCCTCCGGACTGAGATGTGAGCCTGAGCCAGGAAAAAGTCAACAATGGGATCCACTGATCTGTTCCAGCATCTTCGAGTGTAAGCCTCAGCGAGTTCACAAACTGATTCATAACAGTCACGACCCAAGTTATTTTGCTTGTCTGATTAAAGACGATGCAGCCAATCAGCAGAGTATCTGCTATGTGTTCAAAGCCGATGGTCAAACAAAAGTAAGTGGAGGTGGGGCTCAAAAAGATGAAGGTGTGGCTGGATAGTTTTTGTTGTACAGGATCAGAACATTTATTTTAAGATACTGGAATTAATAAGGAGTTAATGCTGTAGTTATACATAGATTATTTCACTGGATTTTCGGTTCATGGGGATAGGTTCTTTATAGGCTTGAAGAACATTTGATAATAGATATTAAAATGAGAAGTTTATGAATTCAAAAATTCAACAGAGAAATCTTTCTAAACGTATACATAAGAGCTGAGCTACTAGGATTCAGATCATTTAAGACTTGTGTTCTAAAGCAGTGCTTCTCCAACAGAAATGTGCCTATGAATGACCTGGGGATCTTGTTAAAATGCAAAATCTGATCCCGTAGGTCTGGGATGGACCTTGAGAGTCTGCATTTCTAACAAGCCTCCAGGTGACGCGGGCGCTGCTCCTTTGAAGATTGCACTTTGAGTAGCAAAGTTCTAGATCGGCGAGCTCCACATTTTTGATCTTGTTAACAAAAATATATTTATTTATAAGCTGTATAAGAGTATTATTAGGCAGTTTCCCAAGGTATCATATTCACTTAGGCAGAGACCATTGTTAAAAAATAGTGGATATGAATCCAAGTTTTGATACTTTCAGGCTTTTTGTTTTTTGTTTTTTTTTTGGCTAACTTCATGTCTGATCTGACCAGTTTGTTGTTACATCTTATGATACGGGTGAGAAAGATATTATATGAGAAATGGTAAAAAAAAAAAAAAATATCGCCAGCTCTACTATTTTCCCATTTATTTGTGCTTGTATCGTTGCTAGCATTTTTTTGCAGTTCTGTGCAGGACTCATTCAAAGCCACCTGGCCGTTTTGTGAGGGTTACTTTAGATACAATTGAAAATATAATCCCGACAGTGACTTTCTCAATTCGGCCCATGTAAACTGGCTGCAGAAAGCAAGCAAGCAGGTGAGAGCCTTGCTGCTAACCCCACAAGCTGAGGAATGCCCATGCCAGGCCTTGAGTGCCTCGCCGGCCTGTGTGGCTGTCTGCCCCACGCACTGGAGCAGACTCTGAGGATGCTAATGCCAATCCTTGTGGTAAATGTCAGTGAATAGAAAGAGAAATGCTAATGTTTTCTCCCTGCACCCCACTGGGGTTTTTTTTTTGCATACCCTCCATGATGCACAAACCTCATTTGGAAATTAATGTTCTTGGTGACTAAGTGGATTTGTGGAGACTCACTTTTGTTTGCTCTTTCCTTGGTTCTGTCACTCATTCAGATTGTTGCTCCAGGTACTGGGTAGGAGGATGTAGTACAGGCTAGAAGGGAGACAGAAGCGGCACACAGGTAAATACCACGTGGCCTGTGGACAGGGCGTGATGGGAAGACAGAGAATGGGGCCTAACACACTGGAGTGTAAGGAAGGCTTTTTGAAATAATGGTTCATCTGGAGCTAAAAACCACTATTTTATGCACAGAATAGGATATCTTCTTAATAAAAAGCATTCGACGTTACTGTTCATGCATCTCCGGTGGGACAGTGTCCCGGTTCAGATGGACTAACTTCCGGGATTCCAGTCCTATCTGCCACCTGTAAACTAGGTGGCCTCAGGCAACACTGAGCCTGTTTCCTTATCTGTAAAATGGGGATAATTATAGTCTCTATCTCGTAGAGTTGCTGGGAGGACTAAATGAACTAGAGTGGAACCTAAAACTAGTAAGCATTTATGGCTATAAAAATTTTTCACTAAAGAAAGTTTTACCAGAAGCAGATTACATGCTAATTTCACTTCTAGTCTTAAGTAAAAAGAAAAAGAGACCAAGATGAGCGTCTTCAGCTCTCAGGATGAGATCCTGGTCATCCTTGAGCAACATGTTTATAAACTAGACACTTAAAAAACTGCGTAAGTAAATTTAATGGTTGCTCTTATTTGGGCAAATTCCAGAATGAAAATTAGAGGACTGAACAGCCTGTACTCCGTGCCAGCTCTATATAAGGACTGAGTTTCCTTGGGGGGAGTTTTTGCATGGAATAGTTGTTCAACACTTTATACTTTTGACTCTTTCTCAAAATCTCTTATAGCCATCTGAGAACAGGCTTCTAGCCAGTTATTCAGCTACCTGACAGGAGGAGAGATTTATAACTAAATTCTGGAACTGGGGCTTCGAGTCGTGCTGAAAGTAAAGAATTGGCCTTACTCTGTGTTCTAAAAAGCCATGGTAGAACTATGAATCTGTTCTTAAGTTATTTTTGGCTTGCTTACAGTTTTTACAAACAAATTGCCAGTACTCAGAGTAATAAATTACTGTCATCCTGCTGGTTTTATAAAAGAGTAATTTGTAACATAAGCATCTCAGTCAGTGATTCTCCTGTTGTCAGAAACTGAATGGTAAACCAAATTGGCCCCTATTCTAGCTGACATGATATCCTTTATGTTCTTGGGACATCCTGGCACGGTATCTCACAGCAGAAGATTATCTGCTATAGGAGCATGTTAACCTATGTCATCATTTCTCCTATTTGTAGCATTTGCTCAGTGAAATAATTCTGTAGATTATGGCCTCTTCTAAATAAATGAGGTCAGTATCCACCTGTCTTTGCCAGAAAAGATATATGCATTTACTGCCAGGGTCATAAGCACAAAACTACTGTGTGAGAGGAAACCCTTTGAGCAGCATATAAATTAACTTATTGAAGAAGGTCTAGGGAGAAGAGACACAAAAAGGAATAGTTTTAGAAGCACAACATGAGATTCTGTTTCCCATTGTATGTTCCATAGAATATGCTCAAGGTGTTCCACACAGAAAGGCTTCCATGATCAAAATATATTAGGGCAGCATCTCAAACTTTTTGATCTGAAGACCCTTTTCACTCTAAAAAAATATTGAGTATCCCAAAGAGTTTAATGTGGGTTATATCTATTAATATTTTTATATTAGAAATTAAAACTGAAAAATTATAAAGGTTTTAATTTACTGAAAAACAAAATAAGCCCCATATATGTAAGCCTAAATAATATTTTTTTTGTGAAAAATAATTGTATTTTCCCCAAAATTTAGTGATGAGTGGCATCGTTTTACTTTTTGTTTGTTTGGTTTTTTGCAAATCTCTTTCATGTCTGGATCAATAGTCAACTATTAATTCTTAGCTGCTTCTCCACTCATTCTTTTGTGATATGTTGTTTTGGTTGAGCATATGAAGAAAATTTGGCCTCACACAGATTTGTAGTAGGAAAAAGAAGAAATATTTTATAACCTTTTTAGAAAATTGTGGATATTTTTCTTTAATGCTATACCAAAACTCGACAAATGATAGTTTCTTAAAGGTTTGTTGCAATATGAAATCTGAAACCGTATCAAAGCACTTTTTGCACTTTGTTATATTAAAATCCATTAGTCTGTCTTGTGCTTTAATGAATCTTTTAAGCATGAATGATTCTGTAACATCATGCATTGATTATTTGGAAAATATTGGTTCACAGAGTTGTACAGACCACACTCTGAGAACTGCTGTATTAGGGAAACACTGTACTTTCTATTGCACTCTTGAATTGTACCTTAGTTCATTAAATCCCCAAGTTTATTGGGCCATAGATTACATTTTCTCATAACTTCCAAGAACATCCCTCAGCACGCCTGTGAACACAGTGGCATAAGGTTGTGGGTTGAAGTTTAGTTTTGAGTTAGGGTCTGTGGCAGGAAATGAAAACATCCACTCTGGAAAACATATGGATGCATGGGTGACCCTGACTAGGTCTTTACCCCATCACATGGCAAAGAAATCAAGAGTTCCTCCTGGACTCAGCCCTAGAAAAAGTGTAAAGTCTTAGAAAATTATCTCAAGATTCTTTCCTTCTCCAGTTCTTCAGCTTTGTCTCTTCTAAGAAGAACATCAGATTTGCCACTCCCTGGAGTATTACTGTAGATCACTCAGAAGAGTATTTACATTTTAGTCCTTTTTTTTTAATCTACAAAGTAAAAAGCTCTGCTTCCTTTAAGAGACTTTCCAGCAATGAGTTGCAGGCAGCAGAAGTGTTGGGCCGAGGCTTCTGACATTGTATGTTGCTGTCTTATGCCAGTTAAAGGAAAGAATGGATTTTGAATGGAGAATGGCAAGGCATATTGAGCTGGTAATAAGTGGAGGAGAAGTGTAGGCTGGTGTTCAGTGGGCAGTACATGGGACCCGGGGTAAGGCAGAAATTGGGTGTGTGGAACTAGTTTTGCTATAAGTGCCCATTCTTCTTCAGCTGACTTATCGTACCTATAACCTGTCCTGGCTTTTCAAACACTGTTCCTGACTTTAGTCAGATCTGATCTTCTGGATCTGGTGTCCAGTCTGGGCACAGCGCAGGGGTTTCATAGCTGTGATGGGATTGGTGTCATTAATGCAACAGTGCTCACCGGCTTCCCCTTCTGCACCCTCCCTAAGGGCATCTTGGATTTGTTAGAATCTTGCTAGCGTCATTCCTCCTTCTCCCAAGGAGGAAGTGTTATCTCTTGCTGGGACATAATAAAGTACTAAATACTTAGGGATTAGGAGGAGGGAAAAGTGGGGCCAAGGAGCTTGGGTTGGGGGTTGGAGGAGCTGGAGTAACTGCATGGGAGGTAGACTTCTAGAAAGAAGTCTTCTTCTAGAAGAGGAGTTTACTAAATGTTACTGAGGAAGATGTGTTTGAGAGAATGTCAATGTCCTTTGAAAGAATGGGTTTCCTTTTCCATGAGTTTTGACAATGAAACTTCATTTCTTGAGGATGATCTATATCTGAGACTGAACCCTGTGGGCTCCCATACTGCTAATTTTAAGAGTACTTAACTATTTATAGGCTTAATTTAAGATCAATAAAGGTTTCCTTTTGAAATTTTCAGTAAAGAGCCAGTGTATTCTCTCATGAGGCCTCGTAAGCACACTGTCTTTCTCAGTAACTTATGGACAGCGGCCTCACCTAGACTCTCTGGATTTGTTGTGTTGCATATCAGTCGAAAAGGTGGTCTGAAGTTGTTTTCCTTTGATTAGCAGGATTAATACTTAAGTCCCCTATATTAAAAGCCCAAGTTGCTTTGGCTGAGTTTTATGATTTAATTAACAATTTAAAAAAATTTGTTTTTGATCGTAGCTTTGTTTCAGTTGCATTTTACCCATTACTCATCGATCTTAATAATTCCCCATCTGCTTGGAATTTTAAGTTAATGACTCAAAATATGCACCACTTATTTAAGGATTTTCAGTTAGAGGCTGGCTTCGGTGGCGTCTCTTGCTTGGCTGTTATATTTGCCGGCTCGTTACTTTCTTTCTTTGCTGGAGCGAAGATCAAAATTACAACGTTGAGCTGGAGCATTTTGTTCCTGAGGGTGATTATCCTGAAGCTCATAGTATTATTTTGCAGCTCTTCTTACCTACCGCCCTTTCTGTATTGGGTCTTCATTTCTAAATATCAGACAATAGTCTTTCCTTGCTACTCAGGGAATGGTTCTGAGAAGGCTTTGTGGCGTATGTTTTGGACGATTTTTTAATCGATGTTAAAATTGCCACTGGGCATCTTTAATCCATTCTGGTTGTTATGTAAGGTTTCATTTGGGGGCCCACTCGGCGGCTATGACTCAGTGCATGGTTGCACAGAGCAGTGTATCCATGTCAGTCCATCAGCACTTGACCGTCTGTCACACTAGACAAAAGTCGGTTGCTGGGTGCAGAGATTGGCAGGGATTCTTTTTCATCTATAAAAAGAATGTCCCGGACTGCATGAACTCCGAAGTATTTGTTGGAAGGTTTGGGTCCATGACACAGGACTGATTATGTAATTTATTTTTGACTTTGAAAAAGGAGTACGAGGGTTTCAGAAGCCATCCACCTTGTGATAAGTGCTTAGATAATTTTTTAGAAGTCTTTATTTTCAATGCATATCACTTTCTATAGCTTTGCATTTTTCACTAAATGCTTTGCGTTTGGTAATTATTTTTATAATATAAATCTGTTCCTAAGAATAGACTTTACAAGTATCTTGAACCTAAAAGTTGACTTGTATCTTTTTTTTTTTTTTTTTTTTGTGGTATGCGGGCCTCCCTCTGTTGTGGCCTCTTCCGTCGCGGAGCACAGGCTCCGGACGCGCAGGCGCATCGGCCACGGCTCACGGGCCCAGCCGCTCCGCGGCATGTGGGATCCTCCCAGACCGGGGCGCGAACCCGGTTCCCCGCCGCTCCGCGGCACGTGGGATCCTCCCAGACCGGGGCGCGAACCCGGTTCCCCTGCATCGGCAGGCGGACGCGCAACCACTGCGCCACCAGGGAAGCCCTGACTTGTATCTTAAAAGGATTTATTTATAGCCTAGACCTCCACCGTCCAGTACAATAATCAGTAGTCATCTGTGGCTGTTGAGCACTTGCAGTGTGGCTGGTCTGAATTGAGATGTACTGTGTCAAAACAGTGGATTTCAAAGACTTGGTCTGAAAAAAGGACTGTAAAAATATCTTAATAATCTTCTATATTGGTTACATGTTGAAATTATAATATTTTCTATATATTGAGTTAAATCAAATATAATACTAAAATTAATCTCACCTTTCTGAATGTGCCTACAAGAAAATTTCAAATTACATATGTAGCTTGCATCCTCCTTTTACTAGTCAGGTCTGGACTAGTTACCTAACAAGGATTTCTGGAAATAATTTGAACATTTATCACAGAGTGACCTCAAGTTTCCCCCTTTTCTTTGCTGCCTTCTGTTTGTTAATGATAGAATTTTGCTCAAAGTTACTCTGAAAAAACCACATTAAAAACTGGGACCTGGGGACTTCCCTGGTGGTCCAGTGGTTAAGACTCCACACTACCACGTCAGCGGGCGCGGGTTCGATAGGACCTGTTTTTTTTCTTTTTTCTTTTTGGCCACGCCATGTGGCTTGCGGGATCTTCGCTCCCCAACCAGGGCTCGAACCTGTGGCCTCGGCAGTGAAAGCATGGAGTCCTAGCCACTGGACCGCCAGGGAATTCAAGAACCTATTCTAGATGCATATTGCAGTGGATGAGCGCTCTGTGGGCCACTAATTTGGGATATGGTTAAAGAGATAAATCTCTTGTTTCCACTTTTTCTCTTGTTTGAATATTTTTCTTTCTTCTGGATGCTTAGGGGTCCACCCCACTTACTGCTGCCTGTGATCCTGAGCCAACAACCAGAGCCAGCAACTGGAGAGCTGGCCTGGCTCAGAGAAAGCCTCAGAAGAGGCTGGATTGGGGGTGGGGCTTGGGGGAGGAGCCTGATGCAGCACATACCAGAAAACTTACATGTGACTTCAGGGCAGCCCGTCCTGCAGGAGCCCTTTCCTGGCTGCTTCAGTTCCAGCAGGACATCAGAAGTCTTCCTTTCCTGTGGTCAAGTGATGTAGGTATTTGAAATGTTGCAGATTTTTTTTTTAACATCTTTATTGGAGTATAATTGCTTTACAATGGCGTGTTAGTTTCTGCTTTATAACAAAGTGAATCAGCCATACATATATATGTATCCCCATATCTCCTCCCTCTTGCGTCTCCCTCCCACCCTCCCTATCCCACCCCTCTAGGTGGACACAAAGCACTGAGCTGATCTCCCTGTGCTATGTGGCTGCTTCCCACTAGCTATCTATTTTACATTTGGTAGTGTATATATGAACCATTTTTTTTTTTTTAGATTCCATATATATGTGTTAGCATACGGTATTTGTTTTTCTCTTTCTGACTTCCTTCACTCTGTGTGACAGACTCTAGGTCCATCCACCTCACTACAAATAGCTCAGTTTTGTTCCTTTTTATGGCTGAATAATATTCCATTGTATATATATGCCACATCTTCTTTATCCATTCACCTGTCAGTGGACACTTAGGTTGCTTCCATGTCCTGGCTATTGTAAACAGAGCTGCAATGAACATGAAATGTTGCAGATTTTACATTAATTCTTTCTTTGGAATGCGACCAGTGTACCATGTACTTGGTTGGGGGCTAGGGTACAAAATCAAGCTGCGATCTCCCCCTTAAGAAGTAGCATGATGCTTTAGATGCTTTATATGCCAAATAGAGATTCTGAATGTGGCACTGCCAGGAGTCAGCAAACATCTGTAAGTTATGAAAGAGCAAATTTGAGTGACTGGGAGTTGGCCTAGTGTAATAAGTGTATGCAGTTGTGAAAAGCTGCTGTGTATAAAAAGAAATAGACAAATTCTGAATTGCTCCAGAGGGTAGAACCAGGAATAAGAGAAGTTTCTAGAGACAGATTTTTGGCTCCTCCTCACAATGATAGCCATCAAATAATTAAATGGGTTCTACTGAACAGTGGACGTGGATGGAGGTTTCACCTGGCAAGACATCATCTTCCTGTGTCCACATGCCCCACTGTGAGGAAGGTACTACCTGACAATGTTCCCTTTCATTTCAGACAGCTGAGTTCTTCCTAAACCTCTTATGCTGAGATGAAGTTGTTTCCTGTAATGTCTAGTTGTTTGTCATAGATCTGTCTTCTGGAAGGACTCTCCGGAATGTAATGCATTTTCCATTTGAGTGGGTTTTAAAGACCCTCTACGAATTTCCCAGGGCGATGAGTTGGGTGCAGATTTTTTTTTAACTTTCTATTTTATATTGGAATATAGCCGGTTAACAATGTTGTGATAGTTTCAGGTACACTGCAAAGGGACTCAGCCATACATATACATGTATCCATTTTCCCCCAAACTCCCCTCAGTTGGGTGCAGATTGAATGGATGTCCTAAGTAGAGGATATAGCATGTGCCAAGCCAGAGCGGGACAAGTGCAGAGATGTCCACTGTGGCTGGAGCTGCTGCGATTAATGTTTTGCAAATTGCATGGTCAGAGATGAGACGGGAAGGAAAGGCTGGGGTCAGATTTTACAGGGCTTGGTCTGCCTTGCTAAGGGTGTTGGGTGTTCTTCTTAAGAAGGTTGTTCTGTAAGTGTCAGTCATGAGAGGCATTAATCAGGGAAGTGAAATAACTGGATTTGTTTTTAGATTTTGGAGTAGAGGATGGAGTAGAGGGATGAGAAACAGAGGAGGGAAGCCAGTTAGGAGGCTATCGCAGTAGTCTTGTGAAAAATCAGTGTCTTTTTTTTTTTTTTTTTTTTGAAATATTTATTTATTTATTTGGCTGCGCTGGTTCTTAGTTGCGGCATGTAGGCTCTTAGTTGCGGCATGCGGGATCCAGTGCCCTGACCAGGGATCGATCCCAGGCCCCCTACATTGGGAGTGTGGAGTCTCATCCACTGCACCACGAGGGAAGTCCCCAAGCAGTGTCTTGATCCATAATTATAATATGAAGTGGCTTGTTCCTGATGAACCCATGTTGATGTCTTCTGATCACTTTCCCCTCTGCTCCCAGAAAGGTTTTAATAGTTTGTTTATTGGCCTCTAATGGAAGAAAAAGTCAGATTCTGATTTCCTGTCCTACTGATGCTGACCTGCTTGGTTCCTAAGGAATGATATAAAAAATAACATAGAAGTGAAATTCCTGATCTGCTTCTGCTTGGTCTTCTAAAAGGTATATCCTGGTACCTCTCATCTTACAAACAAACCCTCCCCTAACCTCATTTCCCATTCCAGCTTCCTCCAGTTACTGGCCCAACTTTCTGCTCCATTCTTCAAGAGTTGCCATGGTGGCTACCTTTGCTTCCACTCACCCATTTTCTCCTTAGGTTTACCAGTTGGACTTCTGTCCTGATCATATTCCACTGATGGCTCTTATCATGTCACCCACCACCTCCAGCTTGTGAAATCTGGTGATCCTTTCTCTGCATTTCTCTGATCCAGTTTCTCAGTAGCTTTTGGCATAGTTGACAGGGGAGTGTTTCTTCTGTTTTAAAACACTCTCTTCTCCTGGCTTTTGGAAAACCACACCCTCCTGTTTTCCCTTTGACTACAATAGTGGTTTCTACCCAGTCTCCTTTGTTTGTTCTTCTTCTTCTTAATTCTGAGTTTTATGTCCCTTGAGACTCAGCCTTCTATATTTCTCTTCTAGACACTCTTTCCAGATGAACTCGTCATAGCATTAAATACCACCTATTTGCCTATTTGATGTTGACTCCCAAAGTTAATTTATTGCTTAGACTCACCGATGAGTTCCAGACTTGTCTACCCAGCTCCAAACTTGACACTTCTACTTAGCTGTTAAATAGACATCTCAAACTCAACATGGTTAAAATAGAACCCTTGAATTTACTCCCCACCAACCCATGGCTTTCCCAGTCTTCTACAGCTCTTACGTGACAATGACAGTTGCTACAGCCAAAATCTAGGAGTCATCTTTCTCCTAGATTTTCTCCAAGATTTCTCTCTTTCCTTCACACTCTTATCCAAATTATTCAAGACCCATTCCAAATCTGTCACTTCTCTGATTCCATGGCTAATCCCGAGCCCACAGCTCCATCATCTGTCATCTGGAATGCTGCAGTACTTCCTAACTTTTCTCCCTGTTTCCTTTCTTGCTTCTTCTTTCCACCAAGCAAGCATCCAGGGCATCTCTAGAAAACCTATCAATTCATGCCACTCCCCTGCTCAAAACCTCTCTAGCGACTTCCCCATGTACTTAGACTAAAATCCTGGATCTTTGCTGGGCTTTCCACATGGATCTCATTTTTCACACTGTTTCCAGTGCTCTCTGGACCCCAGCCACCCTGGTGTTCACTTTACTAAAATATGACAACCTCCTTTGTCACATGGGGTCTTTGTATTTGTTGTTGCCTCTGCCTGGAAGGCTCTGCTCCCAGCTCTTCATGTGGTTGGTTCCTTAGATCATTATGAACTCAGTTCAACCTCATCCTCTGGCATCCCGGTGGAGAGTACCCCCGCACCAGTCACTGACACTCCATCCAGTTTTAATGTCTTTGTAGCACTTACCACTGTCTGGAATTATCTTGTTGGTTCATCTGCTTCCTTGTTTACCATCTCCCCACCTGCCTGAGAAACGAGAGCAGGGCCCTTGCCTGTCTTGTTCCTGGCCAGACCCTGGCACCCAGAACCGTGCCTGCTACAGAGTGGGTGCTTCATGAACGAATGAGTGGATGTTACCTTTTTGTATTCATTCTTGGGGATGTGCCCCCCTTTTCGATTTTTAGTTTTTTAGTCAAACCTCATCTGGAAACCCTCTATGCAGTCATATTAGTTTATTTCTTTGTTCTCCTTCTCCTTCCTCATCAGGACAGATTTCTCTTGTTCAGTCAGGATTTCAGTCTTAGATACATACCATCCCTCTCTTCCCATCCCTCCTGAGCCTCTTTCCCCTCAGAGTCTTTGTTCATAAGATAATATTCATTGGCTCTCAGCTCACAGTTCTCTTCTTTGGTTTTTTTTTTTTTTAATTTATTATTTATTAATTAATTTATTTAATTTTTGGCTGCCTCGGGTCTTAGTTGCGGCATGCGGGATCTTCGTTGAGGCATGCGGGATCTTTCCTCGTGGTGTGCAGGCTTCTCTCTAGTTGTGGTATGTGGGTTTTCTCTCTCTAGTTGTGGCGCGCAGGCTCCAGGGCACGTGGGCTCTGTAGTTGCGGCAAGTGGGCTCTGTAGTTGTGGTGTGCGAGCTCAGTAGTTGTGGCATGCGGGCTTAGTTGCCCCGCGGCCTGTGGGATCTTAGTTCCCTGACCAGGGATCGAACCTGCGTCCTCTGCATTGGAAGGCGGATTCTTTACCACTGGACCACCAGGGAAATCCCTCTTCTTTGGTTTTTATGAACACAAATTTGGGGGACATTTATTGGTGATAGTTTTTTTTTTTTTTAGCATGTCTTAAATTTTATTTATCAGTTCTGAAGGAAAATGTCAAAACTATTTCAGCAGCCTTGATTCTTTTTAAGCCAAATCTTATGTCCCTACTGCCTCCACCTAATGAAATTAACTCAAGAACAACCTCTATTGGATGCTGTCATTGAATATTAATGCCCCAGGAGAAGAGAATCTATTTTTCAGCTGGAATGGTTGTCACTATTACCATTTACTTGGTAGCAAGTAAGAAAACTGAATTGTCCTTTAATTGGACATGCATTTGTTGACAGGATAATGCATTCGCTGGCCATCTGCAGTGGACAGCTGGTGCTTTCCTCTGCTCCCATCCCTCCCGGTCTTTTACTGGAAAGAGGACCTCCTTCCTTTGGGGAGTGTAGCCTCTCCTCTCCGTGGGAGTCCAGGATGGGTCACTCCTTACTCTCTGTTCTGTCCCAAGTGGTCAACAAAGGGGTAACATAGGTCCCAGGGAGACAATCCTGTGAATTTCCTATGTGGACTCCAGGAGGAAGATTCTGTCCCTGTTCTAGATGCCTGAGCCTGAGATATTGGATATCTGAATCTTTCTAGTGTCATACCTCACTGTCCCCTGCCACAGGGAGACAGAGGATGACAATGTCCATTACCAGGGAATTATTATTGGTGATAGTTTGGGGAAATATTTCATGATTGCTGAATAGTCTTTACTACTGGTTAACTTTGTGGTGTGTAAGTTAAGTCCTTTTAGCTGTGATTTGAGCCCATATTTTTTGGCATCAACTTTGTTTTCCCCCCAGATAAATACATTTTCTGATTATAGAGGCATTTATGCTGAATATTTAAAAAAATAGTACAAAGAGTTAAAATTAAAAGTTCCCGTTTAGGGCTTCCCTGGTGGCGCAGTGGTTGAGAGTCCGCCTGCCGATGCAGGGGACACGGGTTCGT
>NC_041220.1:80878752-80898872 GCF_002837175.3 Physeter macrocephalus | reverse complement strand
AAGATCCCACATGCCGCGGAGCGGCTGGGCCCGTGAGCCATGGCCGCTGGGCCTGCGCGTCCGGAGCCTGTGCTCCGCAACGGGAGAGGCCACAACGGTGAGAGGCCCGCGTACCGCCAAAAAAAAAAAAGTTCCCGTTTAATCCCACCTCCTAGAGAGAAATCAACATTAATAAATTGTATATATCCTTATAGATTTTATTCTTTTATTATACAAACAAATATTTCTATATGTAATCAATTTATATATTAATTTCTACGCATATCTTTTTAAACTCAGCCTCCCTTCCGATCTCTATCTATCTGTATAATAGAAAATATATGCACACACGTAGGTATAGATACAGATCTATTTTAGACATTTTTTATTGTAGTAGAGATGCATCCTTTTGAGTGCACAGTTTTGTGCAGCAGGACGAAAGGAAAGGCTAGTTTCATGCGTGGCAGAAGTGCTGTCAGGTGACAGCATCATCTTTGTTAAGCTTTGATGAGCCATTTTGGTAATGAAAAGAGAGCATGACCAGGATGGGCTGGAAGTGACTCAGAGATGTGTGATCTGCCTACCATAAGAAAGAAACAAGATTTGAAGCAACAAAAGCAAAAATAAGCAAGTGGAACTACATCAAACTGAAAGGCTTCCTCACAGCAAGGGAAACCATTAGCAAAATGAAAAGACAACCTGTGGAATGGGAGAAAATATTTGCAAGGTATATATCTGATAAGGGGTTAATATCTAAAGCAGCGGTCCCCAACCTTTTTGGCACCAGGGACCGGTTTTGTGGAAGACAATTTTTCCACACACCTGGGGGTGTGGGGGGAGGTGTGGGGGGGGATGGTTCAGGTGGTGATGCGAGCGATGGGGAGCAGTGGGGAGCGATGGGGTGCGGTGAGGAGCGGTGGGGTGCAGTGGGGAGTGGTGGGGAGCAATGGGGAGCGGCAGATGAAGCTTCGATCGCTCGCCTGCCACTCACCTCCTGCTGTGCGGCCGGGTTCCTAACAGGCGGCAGACCAGTTCACAGCCTGGGGGTTGGGCACCCCTGATCTAAAGTATATAAAGAACTTATACAACTCAATTAAAAAAAAGCAATTTGATTAAAAACTGGGCAGAGAAACTGAACAGACATTTTTCCAAAGAAGACATACAGATGGTCAACAGGTACGTGAAAAGGTGCTCAGTATCACTAATCATCAGGGAAATGCAAATCAAAACCACAATGAGATATCAACTCACACCCGTTAGTATGGCTGTCATCAAAAAGACAAAAGATAAGTGTTGGCTTGGATATGGAGAAAAGGAAACCCTTGTGCACTGTTGGTGGAATGTAAATTGGTGCAGCCACTGTGGAAAACAGTATGGAGGTTCCTGAAAAAATTTAGAACAGTACTAGTGTGTAATCCAGCAATCCCACATTGGATATATATACAAAAGAAATGAAAACAGGATCTCAGTATATCTGTGCTTCCATGTTCATTGCAGCAGTATTCACAATAGCTAAGATATGGAAACAACCTATGTGTCCATTAGCAGATGAATGGGTAAAGAAGATGTGATATATATACACTCACACACACACACACACACACACACACACACACACACACGGGAATATTATTCAGTCATGAGAAAGAAAGAAATTCTGTAATTTGTGACAACATGGATGGACCTTGAGGGCATGATGCTAAGTGAAACAAGTTAGAGAAAGACAAATACTGTGTGATATTACTTATATATGGAATCTAAAAAACTGAAGTCATTGAAAGAGAGAGTACAATGGTGGTTATCAGGGGCTGAGGATGGGGGAAATGGAGAGATGGTGGTCAAAGGGTATAAACTTCCAGTTAAAAGATGAATAAATTCTGGGGATCTAATGTACAGCATGGTGATTATAGTTACTGATGCTGTATTATATACCTGAAAGTTGCTAAGAGAATAGATCTTAAATGTTCTCACCACAGAAAAGAAATGGTAATTATCTAATGAGATGGAGGTGTTAACTAGCCTTATGGTGGTAATCATTTTGCAACATATGTGTATCAAATCAACAGGATATACTTAAACTTACACAGTGTTATATGTCAATTATACTTCAGTAAAGCTGGAATAAAAGATACAAGAAGAACAATACTAAAATAAAATCCCCAAATAAAAATAATAACAATAACAAAAAAAGATTTTGGAGAAAGCCAAGCCTCAACAGGATGGGATGGTGAAGCCGAAGGGAAATTCCTGTTTCTGATGGTAGAGTTGGGGGAATGATGAAGGTCTTCTAAGGACCGGAAGCTTAGTATTAGTTGTTGGTTAGTTGCTATGTTGATTATGTTGCAGTAATCTCTTTCTCTGTCTTTCTACCACCATGGCCTTCCCTTTCTGATATCCCCAAATAGCTATTACAGTCTGTGACACATAAGAGCATAAGAGATCATGTGAGCATTGTTTGCATACATCAAAGAAAAAGGGCTATGTGGCACACAGTGAACAGAGAACGGACGAGTTATAAGAGTGATAAAAAGGAAGACAGGGAAGAGAACCAGTGTTCCCTGGGGGCTGGAATCTGGAGGCAGAGGAAACAGGAGGAGCCGTGGACTCCCAGGAACCCTTGGAGAATTTGGGGTGGTTGCTGGGCTTATCTTTCCCCAGGGGAAGAGATTTTGATCCAATTTTTTAATCTCCTAAATGGCAGAATGACCCCTGCTGCCATCTGGCCTATATATGGATGTACCATAATTTAGCCAAACCCCTATTAATGGTCATTTAGATTTTCCCCATTTTCCTATCTTTGTTATAGTTTTCTCTGCAACCAAAATCTTGCAGAGCTTTGTATCTGCTTCTAAGCAGTTATAGTTATTTAATATAGATTAATAGAAACAATGCTGCCTCCCTTGAAAAACAGACTAAGAATATATTGAATATGATCCCCTTAGCAGCAGGCGTGGCTTGGAGCCCATGGTTGCCCTGTTTTAGTTCCCTGATGTTAAATTTTAAACCAGATCACATTTTAATTATGATGGCATGCTTTAATGGGATTCACAGCTTAAAAAAAAACAACTGGAGATAATTTGCACACGCATGTGCATAAATGTCACAGCCTTGTGATTTCCATTCTCAAAGCTTCATTTATAACACTTGGATTTCTGAAATCTGTTCTTGCCTTTCTCCTTGCATGATATTCTGGGTTTTCTCAGGACTGCTCATAGTAAATGAGGTGACTACCACTGATTTTTACAATGCAGAAGAAAAAAAGAAAAATCGTTTTATATTGGAAAGTTGTATTTGGCATTTGTGTTTTAAGAAGAAAATTAAATTACACTAAAGATTTGAGGTTTTTCTTTTTTGGCTTTTATGTTTTAAATAGTGAACAAACCAATGCCATCATGGACTGTTTCTGGCATTTTCTGTGTAAAGCTAGACTTACAATTTTTGATCAGTATCCAAAACCAGATGTACCAATGTATACTTCATCTATCAACTAACTTTAAATGATACTATTTTTAAAAATAGATATACAAATATATTATTTTAAACTTTTTATTACATTTCTGGTATATATAATACTTAAAAATGTTAATTAGCATAATTCAACATAATTGTTCAATAACTTTTCCTTTAAGGTTTTAGATGATATTTTACTTCTTATTGCAAATGTCAACAACAGGGTGAAAGATGTGAAAGAAGATGATTCCTATATAGAGGCTTGAAGACTTACTCTCACTTTCTTTTTTTAAACTGGAAATGTGCATCTTGGAAATGAAAGTTTCAAAAGAAGCAATAACCCAAAGAATTTTAAGATTATAGATTTTAATTTGTCAGACAGTTTCTATGCAGTTAACTACCAGGAAAAGAACAACTGCTTCTAGTTAAGTCTCATAGTGTGATCACTGGTTAAAAAATGCATGTGCATATTTCTCAAAATAAACAACCTAGTGTAAATTTAGAATATGCCGAATCCTCTGTTTCATAGTTTAGATGTATGAGCCTCCCCTTGTTTGACTCTATCAGTGCTGAGTGGTTGCATTAAATTATACTGACACTTGAAAGTTAACAAATTCTTTTTTTTTTCTTTTTGGCCGCACTGCGCAGCTTGTGGGATCTTACTTCCCTGACCAGGGATCAAACAGGGGCCACGGCAGTGTGTCCTAACCACTGGACCACTGCGGAATTCCCCAACAAATTCTTTTCAATGCAAGAAGAATGTTCTTATTTAGCTTCACTACAACTGGTGAGGATTGGTTTAGTTCAGTCAGTATGAACTGAATACTGTACCAGGCATAAGGGATACAAAAACCATCAAACAGCTCATGCCTTTGAAGAACTTAGGGGGTCCGTGAGGATGGGCGGGAGTTTGGAGGACAGTCCCAAACAGATGCGTCAATATTATCTGGTAAGATATAAAGAGATACAGTTATGCCCAGGGCACTAGGTAGACTCTCCTCCACCTGGGGTTCTGAGAAAGCCATCTTGGAGAAGACGAGGTGTGAGCTGAATCTTTCAGGAGGAATGAGAACCAAGAGACAAGGCACCGAGCCATGAAGAGGGTGAGGTGGGGCTTGGCCAAAAAATGAGGGAGAACGAGCGAGTTGGCTTCTGATCTTAGTGTCTGCCTGAGACGGGGAGTAGGATGAATAGGGAAAAGACTTGAGGGAGAGGAGCGGATGACATCCATTTGGGGCTTGTGGGATGTTGGAGTGGCTGAGTGACGTCCCATGGGCTGAAGCTCAGAGGAGTGGTCAGGGCTGGAGATACATCGATGGAGCGTGTACATAGTAGTTAGAACTATGAGAGTGGCTGACAACATCCAAGGAGAAAGAAGCACCTGGGCACATGATTGTTTTAGGGGGCGGGGAGGGAAAGGGGAGTCCAAAAAGGAATAGTAAGATGAGACCCAATATTAAGATAAGAGGAGACCCATGAGGCTGAAGTGTCCCCAGAGCCAAGGCACAGGGAGTTTCAAGAATGAAGATAAGGACAGCAGTGTCAAGAGCAGTAATGGAGTAAAGATAATAGCTGACAGATTATCTTATCAAATCTAGCTCCCTAGATTTGGTCCTGCAGGTGGTTACTGATGGCCTTTGGCAGTTTCACTGGAGTAGCAGGGGGTGGATGCCAGAGGCTGGTGAAGAGTGAATGGAAGGCAAAGACATAGAGATGCCGTTGTGACTTCTAACCCAGCCTGGGAGGGGAGGGGGCAGGAAATACATTATATGTATGTATGTGTGTGTGTGTGTATATATATATATATATATATATATATATATATATATACACACACACATGCAAACACATCTAGATAGATATAGATTCTAAAATTTTCATTCTGCCTGACCTACACTTATTTCCTTTTCTTATTTATCGCCACTCAAGCCCATCCACCTTTTGTTTTTTACCTCACCTACCTTTTGACCTTAAAAACAATAACCATAACTAATTTACATGCCTCTTCATAATTTACAAAATGCTTTCATATATATCACTGGATATAATATGCTCAGCTACCCATTGAGTTGGTATTTTAACTGAATTATAGTTGTTTAGGGTTGAGGCTCGGACCCATAAGGTCCTAGATGCCTTAGAATTCAACCCCTCTTTTTTTTTTTTAGCTGCGTTGGGTCTTCGTTGCTGCGCATGGGCTTTCTCTAGTTGCGGCGAGAGGGGGCTACTCTTTGTTGCGGTGCGCGGGCTTCTCATTGCGGTGGCTTCTCTTGTTGCGGAGCACGGGCTCCAGGTGCGCGGGCTTCAGTAGTTGCAGCATGCGTGCTCAATAGTTGCAGCATGCGGGCTCAGTAGTTGTAGCTTGCGTGCTCCAGAGCGCAGGCTCAGTAGTTGTGGTGCACAGGCTTAGTTGCTCCACGGCATGTGGGATCTTCCCAGACCAGGGCTGGCGGATTCCTAATCACTGCGCCACCAGGGAAGTCCCTCAATCCCTCTTTTTATATTGAGGAAACTGAGGCTCAATGTCAATTTCACTGCTATTTGGTGTGTCCTGGCACTAGAAACCAACCTTCTGATTTTCCCTGCACGACTCTAATTACAGGGTGGGAATATTGGTGAGGTTCAGGCAACCCTGTTGAAACTCAGTACAGGAGGAGCTTTGACCCATAGCCAAATATAAGATCCTGTTCCTTTAAGCCCTCATGACTCATTCGTGTGCTAAATGCTGGTAAGCCCAGCAAAACCAAACCATGGACCCTGCAGCCTCATCTGTGGTGACTGCCTAAGACTCCCTCACTTTGTTCCCACTCCTGTCCTCTGTTGGTAGACATTAATTCTTTTTGCCAAAGCAGCATCTGTTCTTACTTAATTTATCAACATCCCTTCCTTATGGTTCACTGGGGGGGACTCATGGCTAATCAGCATATTCTGTTACCTTGGCCTCAATGATTGGTTCAGGGGTGGGTTTATGATCCAAGCCAGGCAAATCAGAGTCAATTCTGGAAAAAGAGTCTCTCTGCTGGGGCTGCTGAAGATCGTGTGGCCCCTGCCTGCAAAGAGCCTGGGAGAATGAAGCCAACATGGAGGCAGCACAGGGATGGATGTGTTGCTGGATCCTGATGATATCATCTGCTCACGAGATCCAGCCTGCCTGGAGCTGGAGCTCTCCCCGCACTTTCAATGCACGAGCCATAAAGTCCCCAGTTATGTTTAATCCTTTTGAGTGGCAGTTGCAACCACAAGAGCCTTAACTAACATTTTCCTTTTTGCAGCCCCATTTTCCCCCTGTGTCTTGATTTGACTCACCAAGTTTGATCCTCAGATTCTCTCGGATTTGCTTCAGACCAGTCCTCTTACTCAAGTTTGCCGTACCTAGCTGGTTCCTGTCCCGTCAGCCATTCCTCCCCTGTTGCCCCTTACCAAACACTCTCATGGGATATTTTCTCATCACTCTGCTAGGAGTCAGAGCTTATGAGTTTATGAGCTGCCTGTACTTTGTATGAACTGACTATTGATATTATTAATGATGACAGAAGAAATTTCTACCATTAACCCAGCACTTTTTATTGTGATAAAATATACATAAGGGCTTCCCTGGTGGCGCAGTGGTTGAGAGTCCGCCTGCCCATGCAGGGGACGCGGGTTCGTGCCCCGGTCCGGGAGGATCCCACATGCTGTGGAGCGGCTGGGCCCGTGAGCCATGACCACTGAGCCTGCACGTCCGGAGCCTGTGCTCTGCAATGGGAGAGGCCACGGCAGTGAGAGGCCCGCGTACCGCAAAAAAAAAAAAAATATATATATATATATATACATATATATATATTTATATATACACATAAGATTCACCATTTTAACCATTATTAGGTATATAATCCAGTGGCATTAAGTACATCTACTATGTTGTGCAACTATCACCGCTATTCATTTCCAGGACTTTTTCATCATCCCAAACAGAAACTCTGTAGCCATTAAAAATAATTCCCAATTTCTCCCTCTCCCTAGTAACCTCCATTATATTTATTCTCTATGAATTTGCCTATTCTAGGTATCTCATATAAGTGGACTCATATAATATTTTTCTCTTTTATATCTAACTTATTTCACTTAGCATAATATTTTCAAGGTTTATCTGTGTTGTAGCACGTTATCAGAATTTTTTTCCTTCTTAGGGCTGAATAATATTCCATTGTGTGTATATCCCTCATTTTGTTTATCCATGTGTCTGTTGATACATATTTGGGCTATTTCTACTTTTTGACTACTTTGAGTAATGCTGCTATGAACACTGATACACAAGTATCCCTTTGAATCCCTGATTTCAATTCTTTTGGGTATATACCCAGAAGTGGAATCACTGGATCAACCCAGCACTTTGTATGTGCCAGGCACTGTGCTATATGTATGTTATGTTCATTATTTTATTTAACATTCACAACAACTTTATGAAGTAGTACTATTATTCCTACTTTACAGTTAAGGAAACTGAAGCTCAGAGAAACTAACATGACTAAGGACACATCCTTTTCCATGAGCAACCAATACCTGTTGGACTGCAGAGGCTGTGCTCTTAGAATGCCGAGGCTACTATAAAATCAGCCCTCAGTCTCCTCAAGAAGCACACGTGGAGCACATACTGTGTGTCAGGCGCTGGATCAAATGCTGGAGTACGTAGTCACGTGTTCATCACGCCTGGAGTCCTGGTTAGTGAATCGAGAGGAGGTGCAGTCATTCTGTTCCATGTAGCCTGGCCCAGGAGGTACCTGGCCCGTCTTTTACTCAGAGCGTCTTATCTTCTCCATTTACACTGCTGGGCTTTATTCTCTCCCAACAGGTGACCCATTCTGTCAGACTCTTTCAGAGGTGTTTTCTTGCAAGAATCCAGTCCTGTCTGGACGTGGAGGGAACAAGGAAACAAGCTAAGACCAAAAAAAATTATATATTTTTTCTGATTATAAAAACGACACATAACCATTACAGACAACTTGGAAAAATGATAGAAACACAGAGCAAATAAAACAGAAATCACCCTATAATCAAGCTCTTCAGAGATAATTGTTTTTAATGAAAGTTTAAAATAAATTAATAAAATGCTATATTATCCTCTATTAGAAAAGATCAAAGTAGTTTGGAATCAATTTGCTCTGTAAAACAAAGGGGAGAAATCGGCCCCTGAAAGTCCCCCCCCAGCTACCTCTAATATGTTTAAATTACTCAATTCTGTTACTGCAGAGTTATGCCTTCCTATTTGAAGGGCATTCATCCTGCAGAATTTGCCAGATGGTGCTCTGCGAACTCTATGATTATCCATCATCATTAGAAGGAAATGCTTCATAATCTGTCAGCATTAACTTTAACTATTTGGAAGGAATGTGTGTGCTTTGGAAGAAAGGTCCCATGTGAGGAAAACATAGAAGGAGGCTTCCCTAGAGAAGATGGTGGATTCTAGCAGTAAGTATCAGGACACAGATTCCCTCCCTCTGTGCCTCCGTAGCGTCCTCTCGGCCTCCTATCCCTGTAGGTCAGGTTGCAGTGACTCCTTCTTCAGTGCTCTCCAGAGCTGCTAAAGCCATATGGCACCTTTGTCCAAATTAGAAAAAGGCACCCCTTCCTTCTTGTGGCAGGAGGTGGCCGTGCTCTACGGTGTGGCCAGTGGAACGGTGCTGAGTTCACTTTCCATCTGCTTCCTTGGCCGGGCACCCTTGTTCAGTGAACAGCACCAAAAACTCTGTTTAATGGTCCTGGCTCTGCCCTTTTGAGTTTCATCCCTCTCTGGGGATGTGGAAGCTGTAGATATTCTAAGTCTAGGTGATGCAGCACCCACTGTAGATGAGCCCTCGTGATGTGGTCCTCAACTTGACAGGTATTTATTGAGCTCTTACTATCCAAGCCTAGTCCCCATGGAAAGGTACCTGCTTCTCACCTTCTCTTTGGCCACTGCCACCAACTCTGTCTTTTAGAGACTAGAACTTTCAGCCGAGTCCTCTGAGTCTCTGTTAAATTTATTGGAAGTTGTTTTGTCTACAGGTACTTGAAATATCACTGCGTAATTACTGAATTAGCAACTATTCAAATGAACAGACTCCTAAGGTAGTCACAGACACATCAGCTAGATCTTCCAAAACCATGGCCCCATCTAAAACTCTCCTCATTTCTAATTTTTTTTTTCACTTGAAGCTAAAGTCCACTCTCCTTCTGCTAAAACAAATTCTATTTCTTCTTTGGATTTTGGTTCTTAAACTTGCCAAGGCTGCTTTGTGTCAAGCCTCTCCCTCTTTTCAGCTACACCTGAAGAGTCTCTCTCTTATAACTAGTGCTGTTTAACTCATATTTTCTTTGGTCTGGGGAGCCCAGATCCATGGCTCCAGCCGTACTAAGCACTCCTAGTTTTTGCTTTACCACAGTGATGTTTGTTATTATGTCTTAGGCATGAATGAATTTTTCATGTTAGAAACGATCTGTGTGCCATTATGCAGATGAGATGTAATTCTGTGGAGCATCTCAAATTTCGTGATACAACGTCAAGCTGAGCTGCTTAAATACAAATCCTTGTGTTTTGTCCAGTTAATGCACCCTCAAAAATATGGGTAGGATGAAATTCAGGTTATTATTGCCCCTTCACAAAAATGATAGTGATTGCTGTATGTATGGCAAATGTGATAAAAACTGCACTCTAGAGCTGAAGGATCTTGGGAAACTGTGCCTCAGTTTCCTAATCTGCAAAATGGGAATAATAACAATACCACTATCTTGAATTGTTGCAAGGATGAAATGAGTTAAACGTGAAGTGCTTAGAATAGGGCCTGGCACATAGTAAGAACTACTAGCATATAAATGTTAGCTATGACACAAAAACTACTGTATGATTATCTTTTGGAAGCCAGACAAAATTTAGGTATGCATTTTTATAATGTAGTATTCCTTTTTTAATGCTTTGGCCATGCTAATTTTGATTAAATCCAACAGTGACAAATACCAAATGTTTAAATGTTTTAAAGCAGAGTGGTGGTTTGTTTCGTTTTGTTTTGCAAACGTTTGATAATTGAATTACCCTAGGAGTTTTCCTTTTCAGGTGGGATGTATTTGTCAGAGTCAACGTAAGCGTAATAAGTAGAACCTTAATATTTCTTCCTTTTACATCTGATTGTTGAGTCTCTGTTTCTGTTACTCTTCCTTAATCCCTGTGGCAAGATCCTCTGCTCTGTTTTGCTTCTTGCACAGTTTGTTTGGATCCTGCTCTCTTCCTCGCTGCATAAGGCAGCCAGCTCTTGCAGTCGGTAAACTTTAGAAAATTTAGATCTTGATATTGCAGCTTGTCTGTGCACAATAAACAGCCAACCTGTGCCAATTTTCTTCCAGGCTCTTTTTGGCCCAGGAGTGACAACTGGCCTCTCTGGTCAGGAATGCTGCATGCTCCTTGGTGGGTGGCCAGAATCTGAGCTGAAATAGATGAAATTCAACTTTCCACTATTCCAGTCATTTCTATGGCAGAAAATAATATCATCATAACTTTGAGAAATTGATGAAGGCCAGTTAATTTCCTATTTCACACTACAGTAGTTATTTTTAACAAGTACGTTCTTGAAATTCAAAGCCATACAAACCCTAGGCAGGATTACCTGAAGCGCTGTGAGCTCTTCCTGAACAGTCTCTAGGCTTGGTTTAGGAACTGTGGGCAGGAAACAGAATTTATTTCTGGACTGCTAGTTGAAACTCATCATCACCTCCTTTTATCTACTGGTGCTTTAAATTTGTCATGATGAAACTATAAGTTGGCTTAATGTAAAACCGTACCCAGTAATTTGTATCTTTCTAATCTTTTTTTGATAATTTCATAAGTGACTAGTGGTATCTGTAGTTAAGGGATACCAGAGAAACTTTTTCTTTCTGTATATATAGTCTAGCATTTATCTATTTATCTACCAATCCAGCTCTTGAACCAGAAACGATCATGGGTGATTTATACGTACACATAAAATACAACACTATTCCATGATTAAAAGTTGGGTGACAGAGGAAAGAAACACAATGATAAGGACGTAATATGGAGTCAGACAAGAAAGCTAAAATGCAATATCAGGACTTCCCTGGTGGCGCAGTGGTTAAGAATGCGCCTGCCAATGCGGGGGACACAGGTTCAAGCCCTGGTCCAAGAAGATCCCACGTGCTGTGGAACAACTAAGCCTGTGCGCTACGGCTGCTGAGCCTGTGCTCCAGAGCTTGTGAGTCACAACTACTGAAGCCTGCATGCCACAACTACTGAATCCTGTGCACCTAGAACCCGTGCTCCACAACAAGAGAGGCCACCGCAGTGAGAAGCCCGCGCACCGCAGGGAAGAGTGGACCCCACTCGCCACAAGTGGAGAGGCCCAATGCAGCCAAAAAAAAAAAAAAAAAAAAAAGTAAAGTAAAAAAAAAATGCAGTATCATGTAGCATTACACCAGCAGTTTCAGAGTTTAGAGGGCATTGGCCTCGCTTTGGGAGTATTTGTTTAAAATGCAGGTTCCTTGGCCTCACGGCAGGAACTCTGACACCCACGTTGTTAACACATGCCCCCAGGGGATTCTGCTGCAGTGGTGTAGCAATACTCTAGAAGCACTGACCTATTTACTTACTGCCAATGGGTAAATTTGGCTCCTACCTTTCTTCCAGTCAACATGAAAAGGGAAGTCTGTCTTTTCATAGTGTGCAGAAGATAACATCTTTGGCCTAAGGTATAAAGGAAGGTTTAACTATGCTTACATCAACTTTAATACCTGAATAGGACCTTGACTTGAATTGGAATTCAGGAAGGAAATATCGTCTCTAGTCCTCCCTCAGATGAAATAAGTCAACGAGTCTGTTGTATTCAATTAAATGGTATTAGCTGACCTTTTGGCAATGTGTACAAAAGTCTCTTAGGGAGAAAGGAGTAGAAGGAAAAAAAAAGTGAGGTGGTGGGAGGGGTAACTGGGAAAATAGTTTGGTATTATCTACCAAAAAAGCGAATATGTTGCATACTCTATAAGCCAGCGGTTCCATTCCTAAGAATATACCCTATGAATCTGTGAACACTAATACCAGGAAACAGGAACAGAAAGTTTATAGCAGCATAGTTTATAATAACCAAAAATTGGAAACAACTCAAATGCCCAACTCTACTGCTTCAACAGTAGAAGGGAACAATTGTGGACGATGAAATACTAAACAGCAACAAAAATGAATCGACTCCAGTTATGTGCAGAAACATGAGTGGATTTTAAAAACATATTGCTGATTAAAGGAAACCAGATAGAAGAAAATTCCATTTAAATTTCAAAGTGGGTGAAAAAAGAGAACTGATACATTATTTACGGTTGCATACTTAGAATTGGGAATCATTACCATTCCAGGGAAAGAAGGAATTAGGATCATGAAGGGACACACGGAGGTCTCAGGGCAGATGACAGTCATTTATTTCTTGTGATTTCTCCAGTTTTATTGAGCTATAACTGACATACATTACTGTATAAATTTAAGGTGTACAGCATAATGAGTTGACTTTCATACGTCACGAAATGACAACCACAGTAAGTTTAGTGAACATCCATCATCTCATATAGACACAAACAAAAGAGAAAGAGAAAACATTTTTCCCCTTATGATGAGAACCCTTAGGACTTACTCCCTTAACTTTCCTGTATATCATATGGCAGTGTTAGCTACAGTCATCATGTTGTACACTACATCCCTATTATTTATCTTATATCTGGAAGTTTGTATCTGTTGATCACCTTCTCCAATTTCCTGTTCCTGTCTCTACCTACCACCTCTGGTAACTACATGGTAACTACCAATCTGATCCTTTTTCTATGAGGTTCTTTTTTTTTTTTTTTTTTGCAGTACGCGGGCCTCTCACTGTTGTGGCCTCTCCCGTTGCGGAGCACAGGCTCCGGACGCGCAGGCTCAGCGGCCATGGCGCACAGGCCCAGCCGCTCTGCGGCATGCGGGATCTTCCCAGACCGGGGCACGAACCCATGTTCCCTGCATCGGCAGGCAGACTCTCAACCACTGCGCCACCAGGGAAGCCCTTCTATGAGGTTTTTATTGTTTTTGTTTTAAGATTCCACATATAAGTAAGATCATACAGTATTTGTCTTACTCTGTGTGGCTAATTTCACTTAGCATAATGCCGTCAAGGTCCATTCATGTTGTTGCAAATGACAGGATTTCTTTGTCTTTTTAATAGCTGAATAATATTCAATTGTGTATATATAGATATACCATAGCTTCTTTATCCATTCATCCATCAGTGGACCCATAGGTTGTTTCCATGTCTTGGCTATTGTAAATAATGCTTCTATGAATATGGGGGTGCAGATCTCTCGTTGACACAGTGGTTTGGGGTTTTTTTGGATGTATTTCCAGAAGTGGAATTGCTGGATCATATGGCAGTTCTCATTCATTTCTTTACTTGGATAGTAATTATATATGTGCCTGTTTTAATATATTTTGATAAGTGGTTTTGTGTACTTTTCTGTATGTGTGTTATTTTTCACAATAAAAAAGTTTTTTAAATGTTGAGAGAATGTCATTAACAGGTTCATGGATAAACAGATGGTGGTATATCCATTCAATGGGATATGACTTTGCAATAAAAAGGAGTAAAGTATTAATACATGCAACAAATGGATGATCTCAAAATCACTGTGCTGAGTACGCCACTCAAAAGAGGTTATATTGTATGATTCCATTTATATAAAATTCTAGACAATGGAAACTATTCTATAGTGACAGAAAGTAGCTCAGCTCAGTGATGACCTGGGAACTGGGTAGGGTAGGAATGGGAGGAAGAATTTACAAAGGACATGATGAAACTTTTGGGGGTGATGAAGATCTTTATTATCTTAATCATGGTGATGATTTTGCAGGTGTATACAAATGTCAAAATTTATCAAATTATGCTCTTTAAATATATGCAGATTATTGTAGGTCAATTATACCTCAATAAGGCTGTTAAAAAAATGTTGAGGGCTTCCCTGGTGGCGCAGTGGTTGAGAGTCCGCCTGCTGACGTGGGGGACACGGGTTCGTGCCCCGGTCTGGAGGGATCCCACATGCCGCGGAGCGGCTGGGCCCGTTAGCCATGGCCGCTGGGCCTGCGCGTCTGGAGCCTGTGCTCGGCAATGGGAGAGGCCACAGCGGTGAGAGCCCTGCGTACCACAAAAAAAAAAAAAAAAAAAAATGTTGAGGTGAGAAAAATAGGTGTTAGAAATGCCAGAGAAATGGAACTAACCATTAGGACCAAAGAATTGATCCTAACCAAGCCTTCTCACAGTTAAGGGTGGAAACCCTTCATGCCAAGCGTGAGTGAGAAGCACTGTGGCCTTGGATGCGGCCAGTCACCAGGACCTGGTTACTTGATGGGGATAACCATCCATTGACCCACTGTGCCTTCATTGCTTCATTTGTAAGTTGGACATAAATACCTTTCTTCTCATAATCTTTTATAGAGTAAGGAGAAAAGAGAAGAAATCTCACACTGGCGAATTTAGTTGCTCACAGGCAGTTTGTTCAGAGTTCAGAAAAGAAGGCTTTGAAGGAGAATTAAGCAAAGGCTCTGGATCTACCTGTCTTCCACATTTTTCTTCCATTAATGTAAATCATTCGGAGATGGCTAACAGTGTTTGGTTGTAAGCACCGATCCACTGAGCTGTTAGACAAAAGACTGTTGTTCTCATAACACAGAGGGTTCTCGCTGTCTGCAGATTCCACATCCGCGGGTTCCAGATCCGTGGATTCAACCATGAATCTAAAAATATTCAGGAAAAAAATTCCAGAAACTTCCAAGAAGCAAAACTTGAATTTGCCATGCAGCAAACTTTTTGAATTTGCACTGACAACTATTTACATAGCATTTACATTGTATTAGTTATTATAAGTAATCTAGATATGATTTAAAGTATAAGGGAGGATGTGTGTAGGTTATATGGAACTACTACACCATTTTATACAAGGGATTTGAGCATCTGTGGATTTTGGTATCCAAGGAGGGCCCTGGAACCTATCGCCCACAGATACCGAGGGATGACTATATGCACACTTTTTAAAATAACAGAATTTTCAAGGAAGTGTATTGTATTTCTGTGTTAAATCTTTGGAAACTCACTAACATAATCTATTTGGAAGGCAGATCTATATGTTGATAGAGCGTGAATATTTGTATCCACAAAGAGCACAGATATTCATGAGCTCAACAGATTCAACTGCATTGTGTATTATTCCCTTTTATACTTTACCTTTAATTGTTTCTCAGATAAATTTAAATAAAATCATTTCTTGGAATCATACCTAACTCAAAATAAAATGCTAAATGCCAAGTATTTTTTTTTAGACTATCTTTTTTTGGGGTGCAGTTTATTTATTGATTTATTTATTGGCCACGCCGAGGGGCCTGCGGGATCCTCATTCCCCGATCAGGGATTGAACTCGTGCCCTCAGCAGTGAAAGCATGGGGTGCTAACTACTGGACTGCCAGGGAATTCCCAATGCCAAGTATTTAAACTGACTAGATAAAAGATTTGGAATAAACTTTTTAAAGGTAGGATAAACTAAGTTATTAAACCTTTCCTTAAAATTCTAAGCTCTATGGTTACAGGTTTCTAGAAGGATCGGTAACACTTTTAAGTGAATCTGTTTTAATCATCTGAACATTTGATATTGAATGAAATAAATACAAAACATGTACTTGTTTTTCTAAAGGAATATGTGCCAGATATTAAAATAGATAAATAATAATAAATTATTAAACTATAGGCATACCTCATTTTATTGTATTTCACTGTACTGCACTTTGCAGATATTGCATTTTTTACAAATTGAAGGATTGTGGCAACCCCCTGTCGAACAAGTCTCTTGGTGCCTTTTTTCCAACAGCATTTGCTCATTTCATGTCTCTGTGTCATATTTTGGTAATTCTCACAATATTTCAAACTTTTTCATTATTATTGTATTTGTTATGGTGATCTATGGTCAGTGATCTTTGATTTTACTGCTGTGATTTGCTGAAGGCTCAGGTGATGGTAGCCATTTTTAGCAATTGAGTGTTTTTAAATTAAGGTATGTACATTTTTTAGACATAATGCCATTGCACACTTAATAGACTATCAGTATAGTGTAAGCAAAACTTTTATATGCACTGGGAGATCAAAATATTCGTGTGACTTGCCTTATTGTGATACTTGCTTTATTGCAGTTCAATTGGAGACCATTCAGTTTATTCAATTAGAGACCATCTAATTTTTTTTTTTTTAAGATTTAATTTTATTTATTTTTGGCTGCGTTGGGTCTTCGTTGCTGCGCACGGGCTTTCTCCAGTTGTGGCAAGTGGGGGCTACTCTTCATTGCGGTGCTCAGGCTTCTCCTTGCGGTGGCTTCTCTTGTTGCAGAGCACCGGCTCTAGGTGTGCACGGGCTTCAGTAGTTGTGGTGCGCGGGCTTAGTTGTTCCACGGCATGTGGGATCTTCCCATACCAGGGATCGAACCTGTGTCCCCTGCATTAGCACGTGGATTCTTGTCCCCTGCGCCACCAGAGAAGTCCCAAGACCATCTAATTGAACCTGCAGTATCTCCGAAGTATGCCTGTATATGTGATGAAAAGGTGAGAAATTAGGCACATTCACAAGGTAAAAACTCCCTCTAACAAAGGTAGAGAAAACCACACTGAGTTACACTTTGAGTACTCTTCCTTTCCTACGGAGAAAGAATGTATTAGGAGACTTAGTGATACTGGGTTGATATAAGGTTAATGATGGCCATTACCATTACTTCCATGCCTACATTATGCCATTCTCCAACACAGGTATGTAGGTATTTTATTTCCAATTGTCACACAAATTCCCGAGAATGAAGTACTGTTGTCCCCACTCATGCCAGATGTTTTACAAACTTATCCTTTTATTTATTTATTTATTTGGCCGCACCACCTGGCATGTGGGATCTTAGTTCCCCAACCAGTGATTGAACTCATGCCCCCTGCAGTGGAAGCATGGAGTCTTAACCACTTGACTGCCAGGGAAGTCCCTACAAACTTATCCTTTAATGTAAAATAACTTTTACTCTTTCCTGTGCCTCAAATCTAATTTACTTTGCCCTGATGGCAGTAACTAACCAGGATAGAGAAACAAATTTTGAAATAATGAATTAGATCTAAAAGTTCTGTATCTCTTTCATTTTTTTCCCCCATCAGATTCAGTCGGTAGGCTTTTAACTAACAAATTTGGAATCATCTCAGAAAGTCTTAAACTCATTTGTCATTGTTTTTTCCCCAGTGGCAGCTAAAGATTTCATTCATGGTCTTTTGCCAGAATAAACAGTCTGAATGTTCAGTGAGGTCTCTGGAACCTAACTCCCAGTCATTTCTAAAGGATGTGTCAAGACTGGGCCTCTTTAGTTTGCCCTTTACAGAAATAGCTCCTGGTAGGTCTCTATAACTGATTCCTTTCATGGTGCATTGTGTAGCCCACTAAACGTAGAGAGGATATACAATCTTTTTCATTTCTGAGCTTTTTTTTTTAAATTTAATTTTATTTATTTTTTTATAAAGGTTCTTATTAGTCCTCCATTTCATACACATCAGTGTATACATGTCAATCCCAATCTCCCAATTCATCACACCACCACCCCCACCCACCACTGCTTTCCCCCCTTGGTGTCCATACGTTTTTTTCTCTACATCTGTGTCTCAATTTCTGCCCTGCAAACTGGTTCACCGGTACCATTTTTCTAGGTTCCACATAGATGCATTAATATGCAATATGTGTTCTTCTCTTTCTGACTTACTTCACTCTGTATGACAGTCTCTAGATGCATCCACTTCGCTACAAATGACCCAATTTCATTCCTTTTTTTGGCTGAGTAATAGTCCATTGTATATATGTACCACATCTTCTTTATCCATTTGTCTGTCAATGGACAGTTAGGTTACTTCCATGACCTGGCTATTGTAAATAGTGCTGCAGTGAGCACTGGGGTGCATGTGTCTTTTTGAATTACGGTTTTCTCTGGGTATATGCCCAGTAGTGGGATTGCTGGGTCATATGTTAATTCTACTTTTAGTTTTTTAAGGAAGCTCCATACTGTCCTCCATAGTGGCTGTATCAATTTACATTCCCACCAACAGTGCAAGAGTGTTCCCTTTTCTCCACACCCTCTCCAGCATTTGTTGTTTGTAGATTTTTCTGACGATGCTCATTCTAACTGGTATGAGGTGATATCTCATTAGAGTTTTGATTTGCATTTGTCTAATAATTAGTGATGTTGGTGATACCTCATTGTAGTTTTGATTGGCATTTCTCTAATAATTAGTGATGTTGAGCAGCTTTTCATGTGCTTCTTGGCCATTTGTATGTCTTCTTTGGAGAAATGTCTATTTAGGCCTTCTGCCCATTTTTGGATTGGATTGCTTGTTTTTTTAATATTGAGCTGGATGAGCTGTTTATATATTTTGGAGATTAATCCTTTGTCCATTGATTCATTTGCAAATATTTTCTCTCATTCTGAGGGCTGTCTTTTCATCTTGTTTGTAGTTGCCTTTGCTTTGCAAAAGCTTTTAAGTTTCATTAGGTCCCATTTGTTTATTTTTGTTTTTATTTCCATCACTCTAGGAGGTGGATCAAAAAAGATCTTGCTGTGATTTATGTCAAAGGGTGTTCTTCCTATGTTTTCCTCTAAGAGTTTTATAGTGTCTGATCTAAACTTTAGGTATCTAATCCATTTTGAGTTTATTTTTGTGTATGGTGTTAGAGAGTGTTCGAATTTCCTTCTTTTACATGTAGCTATCCAGTTTTCCCAGCACCACTTATTGAAGAGACTGTTCTTCATTGTATATCCTTGCCTCCTTTGTCATAGATTAGTTGACCATAGGTGTGTGGGTTTATCTCTGGGCTTTCTATGCTGTTCCATTAATCTATGTTTCTGTTTTTGTGCCGGTACCATATTGTCTTGATTACTGTAGCTTTGTAGTATAGTCTGAAGTCAGGGAGTCTGATTCCTCCAGCTCCGTTTTTTTTCCCTCAAGACTGCTTTGGCTATTTGGGGTCTTTTGGTGTCTCCATAAAAATTTTAAGATTTTTTGTTCTAGCTCTGTAAAAAATGCCATTGGTAATTTGATAGGGATTGCATTGACTCTGTAGATTGCCTTGGGTACTATAGTCATTTTCACAATATTGATTCTTCCAATCCATGAACATGGTATATCTCTACATCTGTTTGTATCATTTTTAATTTCTTTCAAGAGTGTCTTATAATTTTCTGCATACAGGTCTTTTGTCTCCCTAGGTAGGTTTCTTCCTAGGTATTTTATTCTTTTTGTTGCAGTGGTAAATGGGAGCGTTTCCTTAATTTCGATTTCAGATTTTTCATCATTAGTGTATAGGAATGCAAGAGATTTCTGTGCATTAATTTTGCATCCTGCAACTTTACCAAATTCATTGATTAGCTCTTGTAGTTTTCTGGTGGCATCTTTAGGATTCTCTAGGTATAGTATCATGTCATCTGCAAACAGTGACAGTTTTACTTCTTCTTTTCCAATTTGTATTCCTTTTATTTCTTTTTCTTCTCTGATTGCCGTGGCTAGGACTTCCAAAACTATGTTGAATAATAGTGGCGAGAGTGGACATCCTTGTCTCGTTCCTGATCTTAGAGGAAATGCTTTCAATTTTTCACCATTGAGAATGATG
>NC_041220.1:80877927-80878410 GCF_002837175.3 Physeter macrocephalus | reverse complement strand
TTGATCATGGTGTATGATCCTTTTAATGTGTTGTTGGATTCTGTTTGCTAGTATTTTGTTGAGGATTTTTGCATATATATTCATCAGTGATATTGGGGTGTAGTTTTCTTTATTTGTGATATCTTTTTCTTTGTTTCTGTTTCATTTATTTATGCTCTGATCTTTATGATTTCTTTCCTTCTGCAAACTTTGGGTTTTGTTTGTTCTTCTTTCTCTGGTTCCTTTAGGTGTAAGGTTTGATTGTTTATTTGAGATTTTTCTTGTTTCCTGAGGTAGGCTTGTATTGGTCTAAACTTCCCTCTTAGAACTGCTTTTGCTGTATCCCATAGGGTTTGGATTGTCGTGTTTTCATTGTCATTTGTCTACCTATTTTTTGATTTCCTCTTTGATTTCTTCAGTGATCTCTTGGTTATTTAGTAACGTATTGTTTAGCCTCCATGTGTTTGTGTTTTTTACTTTTTTTTCCCTGTAATTGATTTCTAA
>NC_041220.1:80872138-80877399 GCF_002837175.3 Physeter macrocephalus | reverse complement strand
TCCTTTCTCTCCCTCTTCTCCTTCTGGGACCCCTATAATGTGAATGTTGTTACGTTTAATGTTGTCCCAGTGGTCTCTTAGGCTGTCTTCATTTCTTTTTATTCTTTTTTCTTTATTCTCTTTCACAGCAGTGAATTCCACCATTCTGTCTTCCAGGTCACTTATCCGTTCGTCTGCCTCAGTCATTCTGCTATGGATGCCTTCTAGTGTATTTTTCATTTCAGTTATTGTATTGTTCCTCTCTGTTTGTTTGTTCTTTAGTTCTTCTAGGTCTTTGTTAAACATTTCTTGTGTCTTCTCAACGTTTGCCTCCATTCTTTTTCCAAAGTCCTGGATCATCTTCACTATCATTATTCTGAATTTTTTTTCTTGAAGGTTTCCTATCTCCACTTCATTTAATTGTTTTTCTGGGGTTTTATCTTGTTCCTTCATCTGGTACATAGGCCTTTGCCTTTTCATCTTGTCTCTCTTTCTGTGAAGGTGGTTTTTGTTCCACCGGCTGCAGGATTGTAGTTCTTCTTGTTTCTGCTGTCTGCCCTCTGGTGGATGAGGCTATCTAAGAGGCTTGTGCAAGATTTCTGATGGGATGGAGTGGTGGTGGGTAGAACTGGCTGTTGCTTTGTTGGGCAGAGCTCAGTAGAACTTTAATCCACTTGTCTGCTGATGGGTGGGGCTGAGTTCCCTCCCTGTTGGTTGTTTGGCCTGAGGTGACCCAGTTCTTGAGCCTACCCGGGCTCTGTGGTGGGGCTAATGGCAGACTCTGGGAGGGCTCACACCAAGGAGTAGTTCCCAGAACTTCTGCTGCCAGTGTCCATGTCCTCACAGTAAGAAACAGCCAGCCGCCACCTCTGCAGGAGACCCTTCAACAGTAGCAGGTAGGTCTGGTTCAGTCTCCTATGGGGTCACTGCTCCTTCCCCTGGGTCCTGATGTGCACACTACTTTGTGTGTGCCCTCCAAGAATGGAGTCTCTGTTTCCCCTAGTCCTGTCAGAGTCCTGCAATCAAATCCCACTAGCCTTCAAAGTCTGATTCTCTAGGAATTCCTCCTTCCATTGCCGGACCGCAGGGTCAGAAGCCTGATGTGGGGCTCAGAACCTCCCTCCAGTGGGTGGACTTCTGTGGTATAAGTGTTCTCCAGTTTGTGAGTCACCCACCCAGCAGTTATTCTTTTTCCAAAGTCCTGGATCATCTTCACTATCATTATTCTGAATTTTTTTTCTTGAAGGTTTCCTATCTCCACTTCATTTAATTGTTTTTCTGGGGTTTTATCTTGTTCCTTCATCTGGTACATAGGCCTTTGCCTTTTCATCTTGTCTCTCTTTCTGTGAAGGTGGTTTTTGTTCCACCGGCTGCAGGATTGTAGTTCTTCTTGTTTCTGCTGTCTGCCCTCTGGTGGATGAGGCTATCTAAGAGGCTTGTGCAAGATTTCTGATGGGATGGAGTGGTGGTGGGTAGAACTGGCTGTTGCTTTGTTGGGCAGAGCTCAGTAGAACTTTAATCCACTTGTCTGCTGATGGGTGGGGCTGAGTTCCCTCCCTGTTGGTTGTTTGGCCTGAGGTGACCCAGTTCTTGAGCCTACCCGGGCTCTGTGGTGGGGCTAATGGCAGACTCTGGGAGGGCTCACACCAAGGAGTAGTTCCCAGAACTTCTGCTGCCAGTGTCCATGTCCTCACAGTAAGAAACAGCCAGCCGCCACCTCTGCAGGAGACCCTTCAACAGTAGCAGGTAGGTCTGGTTCAGTCTCCTATGGGGTCACTGCTCCTTCCCCTGGGTCCTGATGTGCACACTACTTTGTGTGTGCCCTCCAAGAATGGAGTCTCTGTTTCCCCTAGTCCTGTCAGAGTCCTGCAATCAAATCCCACTAGCCTTCAAAGTCTGATTCTCTAGGAATTCCTCCTTCCATTGCCGGACCGCAGGGTCAGAAGCCTGATGTGGGGCTCAGAACCTCCCTCCAGTGGGTGGACTTCTGTGGTATAAGTGTTCTCCAGTTTGTGAGTCACCCACCCAGCAGTTATGGGATTTGATTTTATTGTGGTTGCGCCCCTCCTACCATCTCATTGTGACTTCTCCTTTGTCTTTGGATGTGGGGTATCTTTTTTGGTGAGTTCCAGTGTCTACCTGTCGATGATTGTTCAGCAGTTAGTTGTGATTCTGGTGTTCTTGCAAGAGGGAGTGAGAGCACGTCCTTCTACTCCGCCGTCTTGAACCAATCTCTGTGAGCTTTTAATTGATGTGGAACATTAAGAATTATCAGTGATGTTTCACAATTGTACTGCTCTAATGCATTCATCAGGCTGGAGGTTATATGAAATCAGCTTTTACTGTTCTCATTGATACTTGGGAAAAATAATTTTACAAGGTTTTCAGGATGGAAAAAGGCACTAGAAAACCAAAAGTGGAAATCTACTTTAAATATAAAGCTATTCTTTTAAGAGTGATTTGATTTGACCTTTTAAGTTCTTCTGAGCAGGAATGGCCCTGTTAAGGTTTCAATTCAAACTCCTTCATTTTACAGATAAGGAAACTTTGACTCAACGAAGCTATGTGCTGCCAAACAGTGGCAGAGCTGGGACTGGAACCCAGGACTCCAGGCTTCCAGCCCTCACAAAGCAATTTCTAAATGACTTTCACATAAAATATAATTTTAAAAGAGTTTATTTAATAACCTTAAAACTTAATAAATTTGAAAAAGTTTTAAAACTTCTGTTGGACCACAGTATTGTACTACATGTGATACCAGGTGGTTAAAACACAATATATTACCTACTTTCTAACCTGAGCTTGGAAAATTTTTATACGTACAGCTACACACACACACACACACACACACACACATTTGCTCACAAACACACACAAACATATACACACATACACACACCTACATATATATACCTCTGCACACATATTTACCTATACATATACACTATACATAACACATATATGCCAATGCACCCACATACGTATATGTGTGTATATATACATAGACATAGACACGTTTTTGTGTGTGTATATATACACACTCCTATATGTATACACACAAACATATATGTATCTATACACACACACACATATATATAGCAGGATAGTAGAAAATAAGAGCTCTGGAATCAGGCAGACTTACAACTCTACTCATATTGGCTGTGTTTCCTCAGACAAATATGAGAACTTTTAAAATCTAAGTTTTACCATTTGTAAAACAGGGAAAATAATACTATTCTTAGACAGACTGTGAGAAACAATATAAATAATACATTAAGTATTTAGCACATTGTCTGCCATCTAATAAACTTTCAATAAATATTAATAGCTAATGTTGTGAACAAAATGTCCAAAGTGTTGCACAATGAGTAAACTTAAGAAAAGATAGGTATGTTTCACTATCTTGACCTCCAAGTTGATCATAATCATCATGACAGGCTGGGTCCCTCTGGTTTGGGGACTGGGCCTAAACCAAGAGAAGTGGCATAGTTTTATTCATTTGGGAAAAAAAAAAAGGGCTTTTAAACAGAGGGTGGCATTCTCAGTCCTGATCTATGGTGAATGGAGAAAAACATCTCAGGAGCCTAGGAGGTGGGAGAGCAAGATGGGCTGTTGAATAGCCCTGTCCCAGGTCAGAGGTGAGCAGAAGCCACCTGTGTTGCATGTGTTCGGTATAAATGAAGACACTACACATGTCCATTTGTACTGGGTGAACAGTGACCCTCTGGTCAACTGGAGAAAGCTGGTGCGTGAGAAGCTTTGGCAAGAGGCCTCCAGTGTGTTATGGTCTGTATTCTGAGGTTGCAGGGGTGTGAGTGTGAAAGCAAGACGAACCAGACTGACTGGAACCTGGAAAGGTCCACTGGCAGGACAGCTGTTGGTTTGGAAACATATCCAGGAGCCAAGACCAGAAACTCAGAATGAGTCAGAAAAGACACGGACATCACAGTGCAAGGTGTCCCCGGGCCTGTGCCAGGGGCAAATGTACATCAGGCTGCCCAGACAACCCCCAGGCTGAGGGTGGGTCCAAGACCAAGAACAAGGTTAGCCAGGAGTGAATCCAAGAATTTGGTCACAAGCCGGAGGGAATGAAGAGAGTAAGTAAGTCACAGGCCTGACCAGGGCAAGGGCAGATCTGGAGGGAGGAGATGAAGGTGTTTTGCTTCTACTGTCATCTGTTCCCAGATATTCCCTGTGCAGAGTTTGTGCCCACAGACCTGAAAGTTGATGCAAATGACTTCTGACAAAAGGAAGGCAGCAGAGTGAGTAGAAGTAAAAAAGGGTTTGTTTTTCTTAGGGTGGAAACCTGAGTTAGCCAGTAGAGAGGAGTCAGACAAAGGCTAATTTGCAGAGGTTTGTTTGAGTCAGAGGCTAGGGCAGGAGTGGGCTTTCTCTGTAGGCTTCACTTTACCTACTGATAAATGTTGCTCTTCTGCAGGTTTCTGTCATAGACTTGCTTCTCTTCCCACCTATATGGGTCAGAGTAGGCTTGGTTTTGCTGCAGTAACAAATGATCCCCAAATCTCAGTGACTTGCAACAACACGCATTTATCTCTTGCTCTAGCTACCTATTCCTCGTGAGCTGGCTATCACTTGGTTACTCGTAATCTTTATCCTGAGGTCCAGGCTGACTGTGCAGCCTCTTTCTGGAATGTTGCTGCTCATCATAGCAAATGGAAAAGAGACCAGGGAGCACCCTGACCTGACCTTAAAGCCTCTGCACAGAAGGGAGGTGACACATATCATTTCCATTCATTGGTCAAAGCAAGTCATGAGAGCAAAAGCCCAACATCAAGGTGGCAAAATTGAATCCTTCCCCAGGAAGGGGCAATGAATCTTTATAAGAATAACACAGTCCACCCCATGATTATATTGACCCCAGGGGCATCTCAGTACTCCCAGACCTCAGTCACTGCTCATACGATCCTAGCTCTGGTCCTCTATCACTGTGCTGAAATCCAGGCCCACATCTGCAGCTGCCAATCAGGCAGTTCTCCTTGGTCACTTTAAACTGAACATGACCAAACTAAAGTCATTTCCTCTTCAGCATTTCGTCTGATTAAAGGCCTACCGTCCACCTGGTTACCCAAATCAGACCCTTGGGGGTCATCTGTGACTTCTCTCTCTCCTTATTCACCTCATATCCACCCATCACTCAGAAAGTCCTTTTTTTTTTTTTTTTTTTTTTTTTTTTGCGGTAGGCGGCCCCCTCACTGTTGCGGCCTTCCCGTTGCGGAGCACAGGCTCCGGACGCGCACGCTCAGCGGCCATGGCTCACGGGC
>NC_041220.1:80867699-80872105 GCF_002837175.3 Physeter macrocephalus | reverse complement strand
AAAGTCCTTTTTTTTTTTTTTTTTTTTTTTTTTTGCGGTACGCGGGCCTCTCACTGTTGCGGCCTCTCCCGTTGCAGAGCACAGGCTCCGGACGCGCAGGCCCAGCGGCCGTGGCTCACGGACCCAGCCGCTCCGCGGCACGTGGGATCCTCCCGGACCGGGGCACGAATCCGCGTCTCCTGCATCGGCAGGCGGACTCCCAACCACTGCGCCACCAGGGAAGCCCCAGAAAGTCCTTTTGATTGTACCCAGTACCTGTCCCTTGAATATTTCTGCTGCTTTTCATCTCTCCTACCCCAGCTAGTTCAGGATGTAGTTTTTTTATTCTGGACTATTTTGATGAGCTCTGAAATAATCCTGATGCCTCCGTATTTCTCCTCCTCAGTTCATTCCTCCTGGCATCTGGTGATCTTTCTAATTTGCAGAACCAACAATACACCCTTATCTTGCCACCTCTGCTTGAGCTCTTAAGCAGGTGGCTTCTGACTCTCCTGAGAATAAAGCTGTGAAGCGCTAATAAGGTTCTTCATCTGCCTCTCCAATCGCACCTTAACCACTATCCACCCCTCACAACTGCTTATGTTTCTTGCCTCCACCGTGCTGAACCCCTTCCATTTGCTCTAACGTGCTGTGCCCTCTCTCACTTCTAGAATATTGTGTGTGTTGTTCGTTCTGACTTATGCTCTATGTCCTCTTCAGTTGGCTAACTTTAACTCACCCCTCAGATCTCAGCTTAAACATCATTTCCCCCAGGAAGCCTTCTCTGGCCCCTTCCTAAACCAGGTATGGTGTTCCTGTTATGTATTTCTATGGCACCGTACTTCCTTTTCTCTGGCACAGATCACCCTTTAGAGCTTACTTAAATGTCTGTTGTCTGTCTTTGCTGCCTCACTGTAATCTCTGAGGGCAGTGACTGCTTCAACATTATGTCTCCAACTCCTGGCAGAGTGTCTCCAATAGTCTAGGAGCTGGCAAGTGATTATGGAATGAACATGAATGACTGTTTGTGGTGTCAAACAGTAGGTCTGGCCTGAACTCAAGAGCAAGGCCTTGAAGACATGAAAAGGTCCTTACTTCCTTAATGTCAAGGGAAACTGAGAAAGGACAGCTTGGCTTAGGGCTAGAGGGATAGTATCAAAGTAAAACAGACGTCCAAAGAAGGGTAAAGGAGGGACAGGGATGGGAAGAAGTGAGATCCACTAGGCTACAACGTCCTCGAGGGGGTGGATTTTTGTTTTGTTCACGGCAGAATCCCTGGGCCTAGAACAGTGTTGGACACATATTAGGCAGTTAATAAATACTTTATTGGATGAATGAATGAACAAATTCTGGGTCAGAATTCTTGGCTTCAGGAGCCAACCCTTGCTGACCTAAGCAGAAAAAGAATTTATTGGAAGGCTGTAGGGTAGTTCTCGGAATCAATGTAAAGACCAGAGAATCAAGCCTCGCAAATAAACAGCAACCGAGGGGAGGCTGCCAGGTGGAACCACGGCCAAGGTTGCAGCACAGGAATACCTGCTAAGGACACTACCTCTGGCACCCCTGCTACCAGATGCCACCATCCTCGGCAGTGCCACCACTGGCCACTAGCTGTGGCATTGCTGGACTCCAGTGACACTGCCCTCCTTGTGAGTCAGATCTCACTGACCCTGTGACTTGACTTTACACCTTCAAGATTCAAATCTTGGACAGGAATAAATAAGTGATTGGCTGGCAGAACCAACGTTGACTGCCTGTGCATTAGTTGCCAGAAAATGAGAGAGAGTGAATATTTGTCCCCTGTCAGCAGAGGGGGCCATGCTGCCACCTGTTTTAGAATTTCTCCCTAAATAAGACAGTCACTCAATGCTGGGCAGCCTAAAAAGCTTTAAGTGTCCACTGTGGGAGGACTGGACAGAAAAATTCAGAACCAACAAAAGTATTTTTCCATGTAAAACATTTTACCATAAATGCTCACTGTAAAAAACTCAATCAATTCAGTAATGTATAAAGTATAAGTCCCTCTCTACTTCCCAGTCCTTATTCCACCCAAGACATAACCACACTTATCAGTTGGGAATAGGTTCTCATTTCTTCAAGAGACTTCTTGGATAAGATTGTTTCTTAAACTGTACAGGACTGGACTTCAGAGTTATTACCGGGTGCTTAGAATTTATATGTAAGGCTTGTAGTCTGATATTTTTTACTTGGAAATAAAGTGGCTGCTTGGAGTCTCTAGGCCTGGCCACGTCTGGCATTCCTAGGGGTTCATATTCCCAGAGGGAGGCTACCTGCCCTATGAAGAGTAAGCCATCTGCTTTGCACGTGCAGTGCTAAATATTACTACGTATTTCTTGCTTGGGAGAGATCAGGGATGTGATGGCATCTGTCATTTTGATAGGTAAGCAAAATTTGAAGGGAAGGTATCCCCTCTGCCTTTGCCCAAGTTGATTTGAAGGGCCAAAGGGAAACCTCCTATTCAGATGTCACATGTAGAGAGTTGTGTTCTTAAAAAAAAAAAAATTGTCTGAAATAATATTTTGCTGAGATTTTAAAAAAAATAAAGTTCTGGAACCAACCCATTTTCAACTCACCTCCAGGGCAGTTATTCTGGGCGTGTAGCTGTTAATTATCCCTGTTGTGTTGGTGGTTGGCTGGTCTACAGCACCCAAGAAGCAGTGCCTCAGGTGCCCTGCAGAGGTTGGCGGTGCAGACCTAAGACTCTTTTATATCAGACAACTACACACAAAGACAGAGAACTGGGGCTCAAATAAGCAATTTGAATTTTAACAAAGTAAGACTGGTTGTTGAAAATCTTATTTGTAAGAAATATATGAAAAAGTACGTTAAAGTTGTAAACAGAATAAAATACTTAAGTGCATCTTTTTTTTTTTTTTTTTTTTTTTGCGGTACGCGGGCCTCTCACTGTTGTGGCCTCTCCCGTTGCGAAGCACAGGCTCCGGACGTGCAGGCTCAGCGGCCATGGCTCACGGGCCCAGCCGCTCCGCGGCATGTGGGATCCTCCCGGACCGGGGCACGAACCCGCGTCCCCTGCATCGGCAGGCGGATTCTCAACCACTGCGCCACCAGGGAAGCCCCTTAAGTGCATCTTAATAAATACGTCTCAGGTAGTTGCATGGCTGACCCAAATCGGTCATTGAGTTTGGCCCCAAAATAAAACCTTGGACTGGTATTCAGAGACCCTTCTCTGAAGAACCTAGGAGCAAAAGCTAGCACCCTGGTTCAGCCTACTTTGCTCTGTGTTATCACATACATCTATGAAAGATGTTACATATGTAATTTTAGAAGTACCATACCATGTACTTCTTCTTTACCAAACAAACAGTCCACAGTATTTCTACACAGAAGGGAGCAGATTCCATAAGATTATGATGTGACATCCAGGATTCCCATACAAAGCCTTTATGTCTGAAATCAATGCCATATTAGTACCTAAACTTAGCAGTTCTGTTTTACACTTGTGAAACGAAATACATTTTAGGTCTTTTTCATAGTATCTAGTGAATGGATATGGGTTGAAATTTTAAAATGTGGATTCACTGAGACAATTTCAGGTTGGAATCACAGCCAAATTAAAAGTCAGCTGTGATTAATTCGGAAACATGGATATTTTGAGTGTTGACAGCAGAGACGGGCCTTCATTAAAAATATTATTCTACCACGTGTTTATAGCAAAGCTGGAACGAATATGACAGAAAGCCATACTATTTTGTTTCTGCAAAGAAACATTGGCTCTTTAAAAGAAGGTGCCAGGTAAAGTGGTAACATTTAAAAAATAGGTGAAAGCAATACACTTTGATATCTTAATTTGAATTTCATTTGTTCTTGCTTTGGTGTCTTGACTGTTATACGGATCATCTGAATTGACTAGAAGTGTTGGAAAAGCCCATATCATATGAATCTGTTAAAATAATACCCTCGTTTTGTCTGAGCAGGAAGTGAACAATTCTGTCATATCAGCAAGGAGAGGCTAGACCGTGACTGGGGCATTGAAGGGTCAGCAGTGGCCCCAGGAGAATAATTAGAGGCATCAGCTAAGGAAGGAGGAAGCTGAGTTGTGGGAGCTGTAGAGGGAACAGCAGGGGACCAGTGGTGTCTGGAGAGGGGGTGTGTGGGAGTGAAGTCGTGGTGATGCCAGAGCTATCTGTCTTTTCAGCCCAGGGACTACAAGCCAGGTGTTCTACTAGGCTTTATAAAATTTTTGTACAGCCACAGGTATCTAAGTGGAAACGAAAATAAATGCCCCCACAAGGTCTTGTGTACCAATGCTCCTAGCAGCTTTTTTTTTTTTTTTTTGCGGTACGCAGACCTCTCACTGTTGTGGCCTCTCCCGTTGCGGAGCACAGGCTCTGGACGCACAGGCTTAGCGGCCATGGCTCACGGGCCCAGCCGCTCCGCGGCATGTG
>NC_041220.1:80865126-80867653 GCF_002837175.3 Physeter macrocephalus | reverse complement strand
GACCTCTCACTGTTGTGGCCTCTCCCGTTGCGGAGCACAGGCTCTGGACGCACAGGCTTAGCGGCCATGGCTCACGGGCCCAGGCGCTCCGCGGCATGTGGGATCTTCCCGGACCGGGGCATGAACCCGTGTCCCCTGCATCGGCAGGCGGACTCTCAACCACTGTGCCACCAGGGAAGCCCCTCCTAGCAGCTCTATATGTAATAGCCCCAAATGGAAAACAGCCTTGAAACTGAAAACAATCCAGATGTCCATCAATAGGTGGCAAGTAAAATGATACTTACCAATAAAAAGGATGCACATAGCAATGTGGAAAATCTGAAAATCATTTGCTGAGTGAGACAAGCTCTCCCCTCACCAATACAAAGAGTACACACTATATCATTCCATTTATATTCAATATAAAACTCTAGAAAATGGGATGGGACAGAGGGAGGGATGGATTGAAATGGGGCACAAGAATTTTGGGGGTGATGGAAATGTTTGGTAAATTGCATTGGTTTCACAGATACGTTCATATGTCAAAACATATCAAATTATGTGGTCAGTGGTGGGGGGAAGGGGCCTCATGACCCTCAGCTAGAGAAGACAAGACATGATGACACTTAGCGAGATGGGGAAGTGCACCTTATGGTTATAAATTAACAAACGTCAAAAGGGATATTTGAAAGGGATGTTCAAAACAAATATTTGAAAGAGATCAGGGTATCTGCTCAGTAAAGCGCTTAGGATCTGTAAAGTGATTATAGTATTTGTCCAAGGGGATTAAGTACTGAAGATCTAGAAAGAGGTCACAGTCTTTGCCTGGACGAGTAAGGCAGTAAGTTACAAGTTTTAGCTTTCAGAATATTACCATGAAGTTCAGGCTCAGATGATAATGGACATGTACTTTACCATGCCACCCCACTCTGCCAGTGTACAAATCTATACATTAGTATAGATAGTATAGTATGGATTCTAATTGCTCACCATTACTGTGGTGAGATTTGAAGGAGATGGAGCAGGAAGGGGAAGATCTACCTGGAAAGCAAAAGTGAGCTACCAGTGTTGGCAAGGCTGACACTGTCACAGAGCTTGTGGTCACTCATAGCCCGGAGGCTTCCAGTTCATACCAGTGGCCCTGATATTATTTATTTATTCATACCGGTATCCTCACCCTGTTCTTTGAGATTTTTGTTTCGGTCTTTACTGAATCAGTTGTAGATGTCATAGGGTGGTTTTAGATCTTCACTTTTAGAGTGTGTGACTTCAAGTTCTGCTGATTTGGCGGGGGTGGGGTGCGGGTCAGGGGGCGCGAGGGGAGGCTGATATTCTTGTGCAAAGTCGTTGGTAGAATTTGAATGAAAACCTCCATCTCTGAAGTCCTGGTTTTTCAGTTTTCCCTTATATCCTTGTTGTTTGCACAGATTTTGCGATGCTGTTGGGTTGATTGGGGCCACAGCTAAATTGTGCTCATTTACAGTGGAAATCAAAGCAGTCAACACATTTGATGGATGATGTGCTGATTGACGTGCAGTCTGTGACAGCTGCAGTTACTTATCACCCACATTCATCTCCTCCATCCCCCTCCCACCCTGGCACTCGACATATCTTGCATTCAAATCCAATAATTGAGTGCCTTTTCTGGCAAGTTTGGGCTGAAAAGCATGAATGCTAAATTTCAGAGTAATACAATGTGATATGAAAAGCACATTGTTAACTGATGAAATAGAATCAGGTAGGAATTTCTTGAAGAGATAAGAGAGGGATGGTATAATCTTATAACCTGAGAGTGAGCATGAATAATTCTTAGGAGCTCAGTTTTACATGTTAATATCAAGCTTTATAAAAAATGTGTCAAAGTGCCATGTGCAATTAAGGGTTAATCAAGGAGAGGCACATGCATGTCATTACTGGCAAAGAACACTGTTTATGTAGTTTTAAATTTCACGTTACTGAAATGGAACACAGCTATAATATAATATATAAAATCTACTAGGGGGCTTCCCTGGTGGCACAGTGGTTGAGAGTCCGCCTGCCGATGTAGGGGACACAGGTTCGTGCCCCGGTCCCGGAAGATCCCACATGCCGCGGAGCAGCTGGGCCCGTGAGCCATGGCCGCTGAGCCTGCGCGTCCGGAGCCTGTGCTCTGCAATGGGAGAGGCCACAGCAGTGAGAGGCCTGCGTACCGAAAAAAAAAAAAAAAAATCTACTAGGGAATTCAATAATTTTGCAATTAAATTTCAAGTCTTTCAAAATCATTTTGGCTGTTAAACATGTAGCTGTAATTGTTTAAGAATGACTTGAAATATCAAAAAAAAAACAACCCCATCCAAAAATGGGCAGAAGACCTCAATAGACATTTCTCCAAAGAAGATATACAGATTGCCAACAAACACATGAAGGAATGCTCAACATCATTAATCATTAGAGAAATGCAAATCAAAACTATGATGAGATATCATCTCACACTGGTCAGAATGGCCATCATCAAAAAATCTAGAAACAGGGCTTCCCTGGTGGCGCAGTGGTTGAGTCCACCTGCCGC
>NC_041220.1:80845224-80864818 GCF_002837175.3 Physeter macrocephalus | reverse complement strand
TGTAGTGAGGTGGATGGACCTAGAGTCTGTCATACAGAGTGAAGTAAGTCAGAACGAGAAAAACAAATACCGTATGCTAACACATATATATGGAATTTAAGAAGAAAAAAAAAAGGTCATGAAGAACCTAGGGGTAGGACAGGAATAAAGACACAGACCTACTAGAGAATGGACTTGAGGATATGGGGAGGGGGAAGGGTAAGCTGTGATGTAGTGAGAGTGGCATGGACATATATATACTACCAAACGTAAAATAGATAGCTGGTGGGGAGCAGCCGCATAGCACAGGGAGATCAGCTAGGTGGTTTGTGACCACCTGGAGGGTTGGGATAGGGAGGGTGGGAGGGAGGGAGACGCTAGAGGGAGAGGATATGGGAACATGTGTATATGTATAACTGATTCACTTTGTTATACGGCAGAAACTAATGCACCATTGTAAGGCAATTATACTCCAATAAAGATGTTAAAAAAAAAAAAGAATGACTTGAATAAAAGATCCTAGAGAAACATATATGGGAGTAAGTGCAAATAAGTTAATGAGTGAAAAAAGTGACCCAGGTTGATGTGTGGAATAGTGGTAAAATCTACAGAAGCTCCTTCAAGAAAAGGTTGAGGGACTTCCCTGGTGGTCCAGTGGTTAAGACTCTATGCTTCCACTGCAGGGGGCACGGGTTCGATCCCTGGTCGGGGAACTAAGATCCTGCATGCCATGCAGCGTGGCCAAATAAATAAATAAAAACCACTTAAAAAAAACAAAAAAGGTTGAGCATGAGGCAGGCCCAAGAGGTTGTTCATATGCATTGAGAAGTTTGGATGTTTAGTGTGATTAGCCTGGTATGTGGGGAGGGACAGTAGGCAGTAAGGATGAGTTCAGCTGAAAGTAATGGAATGTCCAGTTTGTAGTGGTTTACATCCTCATTTCTCTAAGTGTGGTCCTTGGACAGCAGCATCACCTGGGAGTCTGTTGGTTTTTTTTTTTTAAATAAATTTATTTATTTATTTTTGGCTGCGTTGGGTCTTCCTTGCTGCGCGCGGGCTTTCTTTAGTTGTGGTAAGCAGGGGCTACTCTTTGTTGTGGTGCGCAGGCTTCTCACTGTGGTGGCTTTTCTTGTTGCGGAGCACGGACTCTAGGCGTGCGGGCTTCAGTAGTTGTGGCTCGCGGGCTCTAGAGCGCAGGATCAGTAGTTGTGGTGCACGGGCTTAGTTGCTCCGTGGCACGTGGGATCTTCTTGGACCAGGGCTTGAACCCGTGTCCCCTGCATTGGCAGGTGGATTCTTAACCACTGAGCCACCAGGGAAGTCCCTTTAACTCTGTTTTAATTTTTATTTATTTGAAAAATACTGTAAAGCACGAGCAAGTTAAGAGCCATATGTAATCTGATAAGTTTAAGAAATTGTAAAAAGTAAAATAGGAAAAAAGTAAATAGGCATTTATTGTTTTGTTCATTGTTTCTTTCTTCACTAGGATGTAAGTTTTCTTGAGGGCAGGGACTTTTTTGTTTGTTAACAGATATATCCTCATAGCCTACACAGTATCTGTCCCAAATAGGCGCTCAATAAATATTTGTGATGAATGAATTTCCAGCAGATTATCCTCATTGTACTTTACTTTAACACATTTGAGATCTCCAAATGTTTTTTCCCTGTACCTCCCTTCTGTGCCTTTCCCCCTTGGCCTCATATGGTGTGCTCAAGGGGGTCAACTAGTTTTAATATTAATCTAGAGAAAAGGGAAGTACAGTAATGACTTCCCCCAGAGAGGTCACTTGATACCTGTCACAGTGAAACATAAAGGATATTGTTACCTGGTCCTTGGGGTTAGCTGCATCGCTCGCTCCCTCCCCTTGCATGCAGGCCCAAGCTGACCAAACGGAGGTTTAGACTCCCTTTGTAGGTTGGGAGAACTTAGCTGTTGAGTTTGTGTAATATCACAGCAGCAGCACAATATGGCAGGCATATCCCTTCCTTTCCAAAGGAAGGAAAGAGATGAATACATATGATCCATGATATTGTGTGACACTTTTATCCCTCACAACCAGTGAGGGATAAAGTAATAAATAAAATCATCATTTTAGAAAGCAGGAAATTTATCTCACCACAAGAATGTAATAAAAAATGGAAACAGTTGAGATTCCAACACAGCTTTTCTGACTCCAAACTCCATTTTTTTTAATCCTACATCACTTTTTCGTAAAAGTTCAGAACAGATTGTTTGATGTTTCTTTTTCTTCGTCATTACTTTGAAAAGGTCAATTCTGACATTTGATTTACATTTCCCGACAAGCCACGTATCATTTTCCTCCTCCCCTCCCTTCCTCTTTTCCTGTCGTTTTCATTTCTTGCATTTATAAGGCAATAGATGATAGTTTTTCATGATGTGCTGAGATGGTGTATTGTATTGAAAATGCCATACAAATAAAATTATAAGTAGTCACCGGTGGAAACCTACACTGGAAAATATGATTTCAGCTATAGTTCTATGTTTTTTAAAATGCTATTTTTGCTGATCTCTACTTAGAGCCACAGAAACAGATGGCCACATTGGCTGGATTTGTTGCTAGTTTTTATACTTCCTTTTCTCATATACATTTATGGTGACCAAGTTTACTTTTAAAAACATATGCTAAGAAGAATGACATATTTTTCAGATTGAAGTTGTCTAGAAAAAAACTATGCTTAAGAAACAGTCTGTAAAATCAAAAGAGGCAGATTTATCTCCTAGAAAACCCATTCTCTGATCAGGCTATTTCATCTCCAAAGCTTTCTGGCCTGTCTACCTCCCATTCCCAGCCAATAAATGCCAAACTCCTTAGCTTGGTGGTCAAGGGCCTTGCCCATCTGGTCTCAGATGATTTTTCAGACTTTTCCCTCTAATTCCAAGGTTTTGTGTTCTCTTCAACAAAATAGGACTGCTTATTTTTATGACATAGTCAAGCTTTCCTCTTTTTGCTCACCTCTGTTTCTTTTACCCGAAGAGTTTTTTTCTTTCTTTACTTAAGTAAAGCATTTATTCCATCTCTCCTAGCTCAAATACCACCTCTTCCAGAAAGCTTTCCTGGATTGGATTTGCTCTCACACCTCTAGACCTCACCAGTTTATCCCTTCTTTAGGACACTTATACTACATCTTTTACTTTATTCTGCCCAAATTCAGAGAACCATTTTAAGGCTATTCGTTTTTTTAAAATGAATGTGTCAAAACACTTTGAATGAAAGCAGTAGCAATAGTTTCTGTTAACGGTATAATGGTAAAAGGTTGTAGACAGGTGGGCTGCAGACTTTTTAAATTTGTCAACCATAGTGTTTGAAGCAAAGCAATTCCAGCTGAATGCCTGCAGCTTGGCATGTACACTGTGTTCCCTAGCGTCCCCACTCCCTGTTGCCTTCCACCTGGCATTTCACGTATATATATTCACTGCCTGACCTCAAGTTCAACACTGCATGTGGTTGTTAATTACTCGATACATACCAGGTCCAAGTCACGGCTCTGTCATTTCCTAGCTAGTTGTCTAGGGTTAGAAGTAAGAGTTCTGTTAATATCTTTGAATGGCCTTTGTATTTGAGATGGGCCTTATGCAAAGAAACAAGTATGTTTTTGCACATGGACATGGGTCAGAGATTCCTGGAATGCACTGGAAAACAAGCATATTTATTATTGAACTGAAAGAACTCCCTGCAAAACTGCCTTCAACTTATCTCTAGGACTTAGTAACAGAAGTGACCCTTTGCTGCTGTGAATCAAGAGGCTGGACTGGGTTGGAGGAGCGTTGGCAAATGGATGCGGTCAGTACCACCCTCCTGTGTCCTGTACCCATGCCAGACCTCATTACCTATGACATCACCGCTGAGCCCAGACAGGGCCTTGTGACTCTATCACCACTAAGTGCTAGATTTCTACTCCCAATAGATCAGAGTTGGCAAAAGAGAGAAGTCAGGGTGAAAAATAATTTGGCACCTCACAGGTAGAAGAACATTGGGGTGCTGCTTTAGTCAAAAATGGAAGACTTGGATTTACTCAAGGTTAGTAAGAAGTGAAACCGTGTATCCAAAAGTACATTATAAATTAGGAAATGCTATAAATGTTGCTGTTGTTTATTGGTTGCCCTCCGCTTTACCTAAGTGCTTTTGATCATTTCAAATGCCTGAACGATGGGTGTTAGCTCCATTTTATGGTTGTGGAAATAGGGCTTGGATGTTAAGTAAACTGGCCCAAGTCTCCAGGCTCACAGTACGCTGTGTGCTGAGACCCCGCCCAGCTCTATCTGACCTGGGGCTTCCCTCTTTGCACGAGGTCATGTGGCTCCCAGATCATGCTCTAGGCACGTAAGTTATTACGACAATTTCTGCTATAATTAACATTCTACTTAAATATAAAGTGGGTCATGTTCCTTCTTATTGTCCCGAACTGTCGCCTGGTTCTACCCTCCTTGCATACTGAGGCTCCTACTCTGGGAGATGTGTGAACAAGATTTGCTCCCACAGAGAAATCAGCAGACAGGAAGTAGCAAAGGATAAAGGAGAAAAGGCCGGGGTCAGGTCAAGAGCTTCCCACATCGTCTCTTTCCAGTCTTGCAGGAACAAGATAGAAGCCTTAAGGAGGTCCTAGAAGCCAAAGGAGATAATCAAGAGAAGACTGAGAGTGAAGTGGAATGCTGAAAAAATAGGAAACACATTTGCAGGTTGGACTAACATTGATTATCTTAAAATGTCCGCATGGTTAAATAATATTCATGAACTCTCATCTTGCTTCTAACGTCTTATAACTTAAAGCAGTTTTATGCCTGTGTCTTGGATTCTGTACCAAGTTTTGGTAGATGTCCGATGTCAATCTAGATCACCTGCGAGGCTTGAGGAGTTGCTCCGTGATTGCTGAATTCCAGGATTTAGTGAGCTTTCTAAATCAGGAATTGGTATTTATTGTATGTGTTAGTAGTTTTGCTGCTGCTACTGAAAGTGGGTGAGAGTCATGTCTCTGAGCATCTTATTTCACAAAAAGCCGGCTAGATATGGCTGCTTCAGAACCATATGAGACAGCCAGAGGCCAAGGGTCCAGATTCCTTCCCAAGCAAAGGATGCTCAAGAGTTGACCTCCAGAAGAGATACAAAGTCTCAGTCCTAGACTACCACACTGTTCCTTATAGAAGAGTCATAATTTTGTGACCTTCTCTCCCCCTCACATTTCTCCCTGGAGGCTTGTTAAGTTTAAAAATTCGAGACAGATCATAAAATGTTTGAAAAATAATTATAAGTAGTTCTTTATTCACATTTTTTGACTCTAAAGGTCATCCTTGATCATTCTCTCTCACTCATACTCTACCTTTCATCTATTTGTGAGTCCTGTTGGTTCTGTTTCCAAAATACGTCTTGAGCCCACCTGCCTCTACCTAATTTTCACTGTCACTATCCTGATCCAAGCCACCATTACCTAATTTTCACTGTCACTATCCTGATCCAAGCCACCATCACAATGGCCTCCTAACTGGAGAACTGGTCTCTTGTTCCCACCTCTGACTCCAGCATTCCTTTCTCTATTTAATGGTCAGAGTGACTGAGTAAAGAATTCAATCATGTAACTCCACTACCTAACCCACCAATAATTCCCCATGACATTTAGAAAATAGTACAGCACCTTACCACAGCCTTCAAAGCCTTGAGAAATCTGTCCCTTGCCTTTATCTTGAGCCATTTTCTACCTGACTTTCTCTGCTCTACCCACAGAGATACTTTTTTCCTTCCACTCACAGAGCCTTTGCACAAGCTTTTCTCCTAACTTGTGCCATGGCTGACTCATTTGGGTCTCAGTTTTAGTGTTAATAGAGGCCTATTCTAAAGTAAGTCCCTTGCCCACGAGCCTTTCTCTCCCACATTACCTTGTTCCCTTCCTTCATGGCACTTAGCCATACTGTGTAATTACACATTTCGCTGGTTTCCTTATTAGCTTATTTCCTGTCTTCTCTACTAGATTGTGAACCCTGTGAGGGCAGAGACCGTGTCTGGTTGGTTCACATGAAGACTAAGTACTTATTCTTTCCCAGGAGCTGACCCTCTGGTGGGTTCTCTATGTAAGTAATCTTTGTCTTGGGTCAGGGTGCCACGCAAAGATGAGTTTCTATTAGGTGTGGGCATAAGCTCCTGCCTATCCATTGCCACCTTCACCAGAACTGGGTTTCATCTATGAAAGAGGACATGATATTGTGTGAATGCCAGGGCCCTGTTCTCCTGCAGCTTTCATATCTCTGTGTTTCAAACTCAGGCCAAGCACCACAGGCATATCCTATGGCAAGACTGGAAGTATTGCTGGCGTCAGAATCCCTGGGTCTTAACCCCACCTCCTCCACTGATGGGCCCTGGACTTTGTGCAAGCTATGTAACTTCCAAAATTTTACCTCTGAAAACTGTCGTTAGAGATACTAAATGTGTCTAAATTCTGTTTAAATGTTTAGATGTTTAATGTTTAAATGTTTAGTATCTAAATTCAAATGAAATTCTTAGCTTAATACACAGTAAGCACCTTGTTACAGTAGAAGCTGAATAAATATTTGTTCAATGAATGAATGAATAAATTTCTTAGCCTCTCAGACTTCAGTTTCATCACCTGTAAATAAAGAGGTTTAACAGGATGATAACTTTCCAGTCTGTGGATTTAGTTATGAGGATGTTAATAGTTGTGATAATTTTTGGTTATTATTTTGATTTTTTTTCAGGATTATTATGAGGAATGATAAAAAGTCAAATTCTAAACTGAAATAAAGCAAGTTGAACAAAAAACTAAGTAGAAATGAAAATGTTTTAAAAATCACCCTAAATCCAGTGATAACCTGGTCTTTGATTTAAAGTATGTCTGTCGTCAGCACAGGGCTTGCAGCTTCTCTGAGGGTCTTTAACATCTCCAGGACAGTAATTAATCATTTAGTGTAGGTATCTCTTCGGCAATGAACATGAACTCTTCTTTTCAGACATCTGTTTGCATATGCTCTCCTTGGCCTTGGAATATGAAACAATTAAGAAAATACAAGCCAGGTCCTCTGCTAAAGTCAATAAAAAAGCATTTGGTTGAAGGTGTGCATATTTAAGAGACTACACTCGCCTTTTAACTGATTGTCTTAATAGTATTGTTTTTAAATAATTGTTAAGTCAAAGAACAATTGGTAAGAATTAATATCCAGAATATATAGTGGATTTCTACGAATCAATTTTTTAAAAAAGACAACCCAGTAGAAAAATGGCCTGACAATGTGAATAGGCAATTTACAGAGGAGGAAACTTGAATAGCCATTTGACATATGAAAAGATGGGCAACTCACTAGCAACTAGGGAAAGGCAGACTTTTTTATTTATTTATTTATTTATTTATTTTATTTTTATTTTTGGGTGCATTGGGTCTTCGTTGCTGCGCGTGGGCTTTCTCTAGTTGCGGCGAGCGGGGGCTACTCTTCGTTGAGGTGTGCGTGCTTCTCATTGCGGTGGCTTCTCTTTTTGCGGAGCACAGGCTCTAGGCACGGGGGCTCAGTAGTTGTGGCGCTTAGTTGCTCCGCGGCATGTGGGATCTTCCTGGACCAGGGATCAAACCCATGTCCCCTGCATTGGCAGGCAGATTCTTAACCACTGCGCCACGAGGGAAGTCCCAGGAAAGGCAGATTAAAGTGAGAAAAATAACATATCATACTGTAGATTAGCGAAATTTAAGAGCTTGGTAACGTCAGGATTGGTGAGGATGTGAGGAAACAGGAGCATAAGCATGCAGGTGGGAGTATAAATTGGCCCAGTGGCAGCAGAATGTGGCCATGTGTGTACAGCTGGAGATGTGACTACCCTTAACCCAGCAATTCCATTTCTAGGGATACATCATGGACATGTGCACGAAGAGACAAGTATAAGGGTGTTGTTGCTATGGCAAAAAAAAAGGGGGGGGTCTAAATTTCCATCAAAAAGGGAAGAGATAATTAAATTGTGCAGTAATCATGCAACTTAATACAATTGAATACCATTCAGCAGTTAAAATAACACAGTGCTGAATATAAAAAAGCAATTTCTAAAAGAATATATACACTATGACACCATGTAGGAAAAAATGTAAAAGTACAAAATGCTACTTTATATTGTTTGTGGATTGATACCTATGTGGTTAATATATAAAAACAGAGGCGGGGGAAGATACACCCAGTGCAGGATGGTGGTTACCTCTGGGGATGGAGGGGAAGACCTCTATAAGTAACATTTTACTTCTTTTAAAAAAATGTACATAAGTGCAAAATATTTAAAACTGTTAAAACCGGGTGGATGGGCTTCCGTCTTGGCGCAGTGGTTGAGAATCCGCCTGCCAATGCAGGGGACGCGGGTTCGTGCCCCGGTCTGGGAGGATCCCACATGCCGCGGAGCGGCTGGGCCCGTGAGCCATGGCCGCTGAGCCTGCACGTCCGGAGCCTGTGCTCCGCAGCGGGAGAGGCCACAGCAGTGAGAGGCCCGCGTACCCCAAAAATAGAAAAAACAAAAACTGGGTGGTAACTACCTGCGTATCTGTCATATTATTCTATTTAGTTGTTTTGAATTTTTTTTTTTTAATTTAATTTTATTTTTTTTGTGGTACGCGGGCCTCTCACTGCTATGGCCTCTCCCGTTGCGGAGCACAGGCTCCGGACGCACAGGATCAGCGGCCATGGCTCACGGGGCCCAGCTGCTCCACGGCATGTGGGATCTTCCCGGACTGGGGCACAAACCCTCCTCCCTTGCATCGGCAGGCGGACTCCCAACCACTGCGCCACCAGGGAAGCCCTGAAATATTTTATAATTAAGGAGAAAACTTTAGAAAACAAGAATGCCATACGTAATAAAAAGTCCAGTATCAGATTCTACTCCTTTGTAGATTAGTGATCATCTTTTACCCTGCAGTGGGTAATTTCTACTTGGCCTTTGGGTGTGTCCTGAAGCCCTTCAGCCTCATATGCTGCTTTGCAAGTCTTAGACCACTCCCCACCTTCGGCCCCCCGCCACCCCACCCAAATGCCTTCTCTGCATGCTTTCTTAGCAACTTCTCTTTTCCTTCTAGCAGCACTTCTCACTTGGTCATGCAGTTTCCTGTTTGCTTGCTGTATGGGCCCACTGGACCCTATGACGTTCCTCTGGGGGCAGGCGGCTTGTTTACTGTAGCATCCCTAGGGACGGGTGTGTGAATGTGTGCAATAGATATTTATCAAGTGACTGCGTGAATTAATGGAGATACTTCAGTGGCTTAAGTTCCATTGCTGTGCACATGGTGGGCCAGGGTTGGATACCTGAAATCACTGCTGGTTGGATTAAAACTATAAAGCAGCATTTGTTGGCCCAGAGGAGCTCTGTGCCTCTTTCTTGGATTTGGCCAGCTGTGGGCCCTTGGAGAGAAAGGGCACGGTGATGTTCTTCACATAAGGAAACCTTGTCCTGGATCCACTGATACATCCAATCCAAGAATCAGATTCTCATTAAGCTGTGCAGGGGCCATACCCCATCCAGCTGAATTTCCTAGGCACTGGGAGGTCAGGGTCCCCAGCCCGTCAGCCAGGCCAGCTTTTCACAGGGGGGACCACTGCTCCCACCTCCCCAACACCCAACAGCCCAGTCCATGCTTTGTTCTGGCTTCAGGTCGGGTCTGTCTTGCCAGCCCCCAGCGTGGCCTCATTGGGGAGCCTGCTGCAGCCTCACTTCCTTCTTACTAGCCCCTGGCCCAGCTGGACCCTTGGGAAGGGCCCTGCTGCCTTGGCCTCAAAGAGAACTAGCTTTTCTTCCTTCCCTTTCTGTCTTATTCATTTGTTGATTCATTAAAATTTGCTGCCATTTCAAGCTCACATCCATCTAGTCTAGCTGGCATTGGCTCAGCCCCTGGCTCTAAGAGAGAGGCAGAACTTCTGCCCTGACAGAGCCCGCTGTTGGCTGCAAGCTGGTGGCTGTCTCGAGAACCTCTCTTGGCCAGACTAGATACCTGAAATCTTAGAGCACAAAGCTCTGTGTTGATAGCACTTAGGGCCATTTGCTTTCCTGACATTGCAGAGAGAGCCTCAGCTCTACCCAAGTAAGACCTTGGGTGAATGATTGATTTTACATTGCTCAACCTCTGCCTCCTTGCTTGCAAAATAATAAATAACAGCTTGCAGCAGAGTTTTGAGATATTTAGGGTAGTAAAGTGGTTAAGTTGACATAGTGCTTGAGCCCTAATCCTGGTTCTGCCCCTTCAGTTTCCCCATCCTAGACAGGGTAATCCGGGTCCCAGCCTCATGCATTGTAAATGCTTAGAACAAATGCCTGATCCCTAAAGAGTGCAATTCAAAGGTTTGCTGGTGTTAGCAGTGTCAGGTAGACAGTAAGCACTCAATACACATCATGTTCTATTACTATTATTAGTACTTGTCTTAGTCTGTTTGAGATGCTATAACAAAAATGTACAAAAATATATATATATATGTATATATATACCCACACACAGAGACTGGGTTGCTTATAAACAGCAGCAATTTATTTCTCACAGTTCTGGAGGCTGGGAAGTCCCAGATCAAGGTGCTGGCAGATTCGGCTTCCTAGTTCATAGATGGCTATCTTTTTGCTGTATCCTCACATGGTGGAAGTGAAGAAAGATCTCTCTGGAGTCTCTTTTATAAGGGCATTAATCCCATTCATGAGGGCTTCACCTTCATGACCTAATCATCCCCAAAGGCCCTGGGGGATTGTTTTTTTTTTTTTCCATAAATTTATTTATTTAATTTTGGCTGCGTTTGGTCTTCGTTGCTGCACGCGGGCTTTCTCTAGTTGTGGTGAGCGGAGGCTACTCTTTGTTGTGGTGCGTGGGCTTCTCAACGCGGTGGCTTCTCTTGTTGCGGAGCACGGGCTCTAGGCATGTGGGCTTCAGTAGTTGTGGCGCGAGGGCTCATTAGTTGTGGCTCACAGGCTCTAGAGGGCAGGATCAGTAGTTGTGGCGCACGGGCTTACTTGCTCCACGGCATGTGGGGTCTTCCCAGACCAGGGCTGGAACCCATGCCCCCTGCATTGGCCGGCGGATTCTTAACCACTGTGCCACCAGGGAAGTCCGGGATTGGGTTTTAACATAGGAATTTTGGGAGGATGCAAACATTCATTCTATAGCATTCTGTCTCTGATCCTCCCAAATTCATGTCTTTCTTATATGCAAAATACATTCATTACATCCCACCATCAACTCAAAAGTCTAAAGTCCAAAGCCTCATCTAAATATCATCTAAATCAGGTATGGGTGAGAGTCAAGATATGATTCAACCTGAGTCAAATTCTCTCTAGCTGTGAACCTGTGAAATACAAGTTATGTATTTCTGGAGTACAATGGTGGGCCAGGCGTAGGATAGACAATCCTATTCCAAAAGAGAGAAATCAAGAGAGAAGAAGGTGATAGGGCCCCAGTAAGTTGAAACTACAAGGCAAACTCCATGAGATCGTAAGGCTTTAGCATAATCCTCTTTGGCTTGATTCTCTGCCCGTCAGCCCCACTGGGGCACAGGTCCCACTTTCTGGACACAGTGGGGCAGAAGTTCTGCCCCTACAGCTTTGCAGGGAGGGGTCTGACCCCCAGGGCTCTGGGAGGTCCAGCCCCCATGGCTTTGGAGTTGTGAGCATTAATGAGAATATATGAAATCACTTGGCGTGTAATACGTGTTCAGTGGATGTTGGTCCTTCCTGACCCTCGATCTTGGAGAAGGAGTACCTCAAACAGGAGGCAGGTGACCCCTCCACTGTACTGTAGACATTTGTTCTTGTCATCTTTTCCCCTGAGGCAAGAAACCAACTGTAGGTTGGAAAAGTTCCAAGTTGGCACCCTTGAGACCTTGAGCCTGGGGAGCAGGTATGTTTTATTTCTACCTTGACCCTGAGCTAAGGCTGCCAGGAACAAACTCATCATGGGCATTTAATTTAGTACATATTCCATAGCGTTCCTGAGGGAAGGTTGGAAGGGACCTTGGAGATCGTGAGTCTAACCTCCAAAATTTACAAGGTGAAAACAGGTCCAGAGATGCAACATGAGCCGCCTGAGGTCACACAGCCAGTCGTGGGCAAGTAGAAGCTAGCTGTGCCCACCTGGATGCCCAGCCCCCTGTTCCTCCTGGGCTGTCTCTGAAGCCACGCTGCCTCTGCAGAGAGAAAGGCTCCAAAGGGCTGGGTGCAAATCAATCTGGCCACTCTAGATAAATTCTGACCATCACCTGAAGGTTGAATTTATCTTCACCTCACTCAGAGCATAACTTCTACCATGTTTGAAAAACTCCAGGTGAGGAGAGCCATGTTCAGGCTTCTCCACTTACAAGCAAGAAACGGAAGGTGATTCCAACACAAATGGAAAAGAGAAGCCATTTTCTCCTTCTTGTATCTTCTCAGCCTTTGCATTTCCTGTCAAAGCCAACATAAGTTATGTACCTTCTCCAGCTGTGTATAGAGACCAGGAAGCAGGTGCTGGTTTATTTTATAACCTATGCATTCCTTTGCTAAGGAGTGAGCCCAGAGAGACTGTTTATCTTAAAGTTTTTAGAGGGGCATGGACCTAAGAACATAGCACGTGGATCTTAGCTTCTGGAAAGTATACTCGTTCGGTGCACCTGAGCATTGTGCCGAGCAGGGTCAGGCACACGCCTCTTGGGGAGGTGTGAGTGTACCTGGCTTGGTGGACTTTTTATCGGAATCCCAAGCTCTGGTGAGGAAACAGATACGAACTGTTTTGCATGACTGTGCAGAGTGCGTGGCTCTGTACCAGGCACATGTATCCGACATGGAAGAGTCACTCTGCCCCTTTCTCGGTGCATGCTGTGCAGTTCTGATCCAAAATACGGAAGCACACACACAAAATACTGAGAGCATTGACAGAGAGTTTCACTGATGTTTAAAACTTGGTTTTTTTCAGGGGTTTTTAAAGAGCAGTTTTAGGTTCACAGCAAAATTGAGCAGAAGGTATTTCCCATATAACCCCCCCCCACCAAATGCATAGCCTGCCGCGTTATCAACATCCCTATCCCTCACCAGAATGGTACATTTGTAACAGTTGGCAAACCTTCACTGACACATCATTATCACCCAAAGTCCATAGCTTACATTAGGATTCACTCTTGGTGTCGTACATTGTATGGGTTTGGACAAATGTATGTATATCCATACGTACATCCATAATGATGGATATGTATCCATCATTATAATACCATACAAAGTACTGTCACTGCCCTAAAAGTCCTCCGTGCTCTGCCTACTCATCCCTTCTCTCCCACCCCCAACCGCAGGCAACCACTGATCTTTTTACTGTCTCCATAGTTTTGCCTTTTCCAGAATGCCATATATAGCTGGAATCATGCTGTACGTAGTGTTTATAGATTGACTTCTTTCACTTATTAATGTACATTTAAGGTTCCTCCATGTCTTTTCATGGCTTGATCACTCATTTCTTTTTAGCACTGAATCATATTCCATTGTCTCTATGTACCACAGTTTATTTATCCATTCACCTCCTAAAGGACATCTTGGTTTATTCCAAGTTTTGGTAATCATGAATGAAGATGCTATAAACAGCGGTGTGCAGGTTTTTGTGTGGAATAAATTTTCAACTCAGTTGGGTAAATAACAAGGAGTGCGATTGCTGGATTGAAACATAACACATTTAAAGAACTGGATGAAATTGAACAAATTGTTTTAGAAGTGAGAAATCACTCTAATCAAGGGTAAACTAAACCACCTTTTTTTGGGGAAAAAAGGAAATTATGATTTAGTATGAAAGAAGGGGAAAAGGAAGCTTTGGTCTGATTTTTATTCACTAATAGATTTGACCAGGAAACAGGAATTGACATTTTTCAGTCTAATTTTTTAAGGAAAAACATAACTTTCAGTGTAGGAAAAAAAAGTTATTTTCTGGTGAAATTAGTGCTATGCTAAGTGGTGTTTTTCATGTTCCTATTAGAAATTATAATTAAAATATCTGAGTTGAAAGCTAAGCATCTCTGTTTAGTTTTAACACAGGGTGAGGATATCCAAAATCTTTTGACTCCAGATTTTCACTGTGTTTTCTTTTATGAGCTCATTGCCACTGGGTTTTTCCATGAATTTGAAACATGTGTGTGCAATACTTTGGAAAGATTATTTGCTTAAACTTTATAGACTGAGCTAAAAATAGAAAAACACTGTTTCTATTTTTGGAATGTCTTACCAGCTAAAAAGTGAACACAGTTACTGTATATATTAAGCAAAATATTGAGATGAGAACAGATATTTCAATAGCAAAATATATTAATTTAGCTGCTTTCGAAATGTCACAGTGAAACGAATTGATTGTTATTTCTACTGAAGAGAGAAGTTTGCGTCATAAAGTAAATTTCTGTTCTAATAAGACTGCTGAGTGCAGAGAGAAGAAAAGGCAACCCCAAAATGTTCACTGGTGTGAACTTTATTTTGGGGGGGATTTTTTTACTCTCTGGTTCCCTCTAGAGCTCTAGAGTTACAAGTTCAATGGCTCCCTTTTTACACTGCAGAGCCTTCTCAGGATTTCTAGCTGGGCTTCATCCAGTATTTATTTATTATTGATTGATTGTACGCGGGCCTGTCACTGTTGTGGCCTCTCCTGTTGCGGAGCACAGGCTCCGGACGCGCAGGCTCAGCGGCCATGGCTCACGGGCCCAGCCGCTCCGAGGCACGTGGGATCTTCCCGGACCGGGGCACGAACCCGTGTGCCCTGCATCGGCAGGCGGACTCCCAACCACTGCGCCACCAGGGAAGCCCTATTTATTTATTTATTTAGGGCTGTGCCTCACCGCTTGCGGGACCTTAGTTCCCCGACCAGGGAATTGAACCTGGGCCCCTGGAAGTGAAAGTGCTGAGTCCTAACCACTGGACCGCCAGGGAATTCCCAGCCAGCTTTTAATTTTGCAATGTAGTGAAGGTGGCTGGAGCTTGAGAACACTAAAAATGTTCTTGTTAAATTTGTTTACTGTTATTCTGGCTAACAAACTACAACTTGATGCACAAAATCAAAACATGACATCAGAGATCTTAATTTAAACGTTGACACAGCTCTATCAAAGTAGAGTGTTCTTCAGCTAATTCCCTGAATTTATTGTCTACCTCCAAATAAGTCTTCACAAAATTTATATTTCCACTCTGTACTTTCACTTATTCACCAATTTATTGAGCATCCTTTGCTCTCAGGTTGGTCTTCAAATAGTCTTGCCACCCAAAGGCTCCATTTTGAACCTGGCATCATTTAAAATGTGAGTACAAGTGTGTGCCTGAGAGAAAGCAAGAGATGTAGACAGGTAATGAGACACAGTATGTGTGGGGAAGAGAAAAGAGAGATTAGCAGTGTGAGTGAGCAGGATCCATTTCTTAGTGAGGAGTATCTGAACTCTCTGAAAGTGTGACAGGCTAGTAATGCTTGTGCACACCAAGTCTCTGCCCGGAATGACAGGAATTTACCAGCGAAACTTGGATGATTCACGGCATGGCTTATAGGGTGAAAGTAACAAATGGAGCACAGTCATACCGCTAGACATAGCAACCCATAAAATGGGAGAGGAAAATATTGAGATATGTCGGGGGGCCCACCCGTGCCAGAATTAGTTTTGGCTAACACACAATCTCTTCTTTGCTCTCAACTGTTGGTCTATAAACCCAGCCATGAACTTGAGATCTCCAGCCCATCACTTCTGTTCTGTTTCTGTATTTACAATAGTCATACTGTAGTAGGGGTCTCCAGAAAACCAGAACCAATAGGATATATTAGAGAGAGAGATGTAAGAGGAGATTTATTATAGTAATTGGCTCATGTGGTTATGGAGACCAAGAAGTGCCATGATCTGCCATCTGCAAGCTGGAGAACCAGGAAAGCCAGTGGTGTATTTCAGTATGTCTGAAGGCTTGAGAATCGGGAGAGCTGATGGTGTAAGTCCTGGTCTGAGTCTAAAGGCCTGAGAACCAGGAGCCCTGATGTCTGATGGCAGTAGAAGATGGCCGTCTCAGCTCAAGCAGAAAGAGAGCGCGTTCTCTCTTCCTCCACCTTTTTGTTCTATTCAGAACCTCAATGGATTGGATAATGTCCACCAAACATTGATGAGGGCAATCTTCTTTACTCAGTTGACCAGTTCAAATGCTAATCTCTTCCAGAGACACCCTCACAGACACACCAGAAATAATGTTGAGCAGCTATCTGGGCAGCCCTTAGTGACACATGAAGATTAACCATCACACATACCCATCGTTAACCTACAACAATCACTGCTACTGCTGCTACTGAAGTTTCTTCTTCTTCTTCTCCTTCTCCTACTCCTCCCCCCCCCCCTTTTCTTAGAAAGCACTATCCTTATTCTGAGTTACATCCTTTCTCCCTCCCCCTCCTCCTTCTCCTCCTTCTTCTTCTTCCCCTTCCCCTCCTCCCCCTCCTCATCCTCCTCCTCCTATAGCTAACATCTGCTAACATTTGCTAAGCACCTACTGTGTGCAAGGATTCAGTCTGAGTGCTTTATATGCATCCCATTTAATCCTGAAACTAGCCCTTTGAAGTGTGGGTTCCATTATTATACAAGTTTAGGGAGATAATTTATGTAAAGTCATTAAACCATCGTCACATAGAGGGATTTAAAAATTTGAGATATAATTCACATGCCATGAAATTTGGGGGTTTAGTATATTCACAAAGTTGTGTAACCATAACATAACCACTATCTAATTCCAAAATATTTTCATCACCTCTAAAAGAAACCTCATACTCTTTAGCAGTCACTCTCCATGTTTCCTGCTCCCCAATCCCTGGAAACTACGAATCTTTATGTCTCTTTCGATTTGTCTATTCTGGATATTTCTTATAAATGGAACTATACAATATATAGTATTTTGTGTCTGGCTTCTTTCACTTAGCATAATGTTTTCAAGGTCCATTTACGTTGTAGCATGCACTGGTACTTCATCACTTTTTATGACCAAGTAATATTCTGTTGTGTGGGTACACTATCCATTCATCAGTCAATGGACATTTGGGTTGTTTCCACTTTTTAGCCATTATGAATAATGCTATTGTGAACATTCATTACAATTGTTTTCATGGACATATGTTTTCAATTCATACAGAGGGACTTTTTTCATGACTTTTTTGGATTTGATAGTATCTCAGCCAATATTTTTTCTGGGGACTTCCCTTGTGGCGCAGTGGATAAGACTCCGCGCTCCCAATGCAGGGGGCCAGGGTTCGATCCCTGGTCAGGGAACTAGATCCCACGTGCATGCTGCAACTAAGAGTTCTCATGCCACAGCTGAGGAGCCTGCCTGCCGCAACTAAGACCTGGTGCAACCAAATAAATAAATAAATATTAAAAAAAATTTTTTTTCTGGAAACAAATTTTTATGCCAGTGAGGGATGACTGCACACCCCCAAACTACCATTTACTAAAATGTTCTCTCTGCAATGTGAGCTCTGATTTCTATTCTATCTGTCCTGGTAAGGCTTGATTTTCAGAGATGAGCACCAATCCTTCATGCCAGCTGGTCCTTCTTCCTGGAAACCCCCACTCCCTCATCTCCATCTGTAAAAGTCCTGATGTCTTCCAGCCAGGATGCTGGCTCTTCCTTTGCAGCCGGAAGTTATCTTTCGTTCCTTTGGGACTCGGTGGAGCTTCACCTGGACCCTTCTCTTGGCACTTTTCACTCTTCCTTGCTATGCTGTGTGCCTATGCTTCAGGTCTGATCATCTTTGCTATTCCTTGCTAGGACACGTGTTTGCTTTACACAGTAGGTGCTAATGAATATTCACGAACTGAGTAGATTCTTGATCAGTTGCTGTGATATCGTGATTTATAATAGGAAATATATTTGGGGGCTTTGTCCCCTTTTCCGGAACAGAGCTCCTAAAACCCTTGGAATTTCCTGCGAAGAGAACAATGAAGGTGTCTTTTGTTATGTTAATCAGTTGACTTTTGGAAAGCCCCTAGGTCTCTTTAGCATGCAGGTTGGTTGCTAGGGGAACCAACCTTGTGATTAGAAGGTTGAAACTTTCAGTCCCACCCCCTGAACTCCGCGGAAGGGAGAGGGGCTGGAGAGTGAGTTCAATTGCCAAAGGCCAATGATGTAATCAATCATGCCTATGTATGAAGCCTCCATAAAAACCCAAAAGGATGGGGTTTGGAGAGCTTGGGGTTGGTAAACAGGTGCATATTTGAGGAGAGTGGTATCTGAGAAAGAGCATGGAAAGTTCTCCCTGCCGCACCTTGTTCCCCGTAACTTGCCCTGTGCGTCTCTTTCATTCTGCTGTTCCTGAGTTATATCCTTTTATAATAAACTGGTGATCTAGTAAGTAAAATGTTTCCCTGAGTTCTGTGAGCTACTCTAGCAAATTAATTGAACCCAAGGTTGGGGTCATTGGAACTGGTTGGTCAGAGGCACAGGTGACACCCTGGACTTGGGATTGGTGTCTGAAGTTGGGAGGGAGGGCAGTCTTGTAGGACTGAGCCCTTATTCTTTGGGATCTGATACAATCTCCAGGTAGATAGTGTCAGAATTGAGTTGAATTGTGGGACACTCAGCTGGTGTCCCAGAATAACATGGTGATGTGGGAAGAAAAGCCAAAACAAAACACATTGTAACTGCTGTCAGAATCCTAGTTACCAAGTGCCAAGTGGTTCTGATTCACTTGAAACCAAGTCGAGTTTCCTTGTGGAGTTGGTGTCACAATGGCTCTATTTTTAACCAGGTCTTGGGGTGGGGAGGAACAGGTTGCAGAGTGAGGTCATGCTTCCTACCTCTGCGCACTCCACATTTCAGTTGGTGGAGAGAAGCCTGTCAGCATCTCCTGAACTCTCAGGAGGTATTGCTGTCCTTGACCCTTGCTCCTCTTCAAAGGAGGAACACAGAAGGGCAGGAGTGTCAGATTTATTTGGGGAGTTATGGTCAGGCTTAGTAGATGAGCACCTCTTCCAGTTCCTGGGTTTACCCTGCTTTTTAGTCCTCCTTTAATGTCTCAGGAAAATTGATGGTGAGACATTAAAGCTTCCTTTTAAAGTTACTTAGATAGTAGTCTCAGATTTTCTGTAGATCCTACCTATTTAGATCTCTGCAGTCCTATTCAGATAGGCCTATTGCTCTCCACAGAGCAACTTTTTTTTTTTTTTTTTAAACAGGGATCTAGAACTATGCAAAGTGGTTCTCAATCCTGGCTGATAATCAGAATCTCTCTCTCTCTCTCACACACACACACACACACACACACACTATACACACTCTTCCAAGCTCACACATTTTGCTTGGCTCGGTGGAGTGTTGTTGTTGTTTTTTAACATCCTTATTGGAGTATAATTGCTTTACAATGGTGTGTTAGTTTCTGCTTTATAACAAAGTGAATCAGTTATACATATACATATGCTCCCATATCTCTTCCCTCTTGCGTCTCCCTCCCTCCCACCCTCCCTATCCCACCCCTCTAGGTGGTCATAAATCACGGAGCTGATCTCCCTGTGCTATGCGGCTGCTTCCCACTAGCTATCTATTTCACATTTGGTAGTGTATATATGTCCATGCCACTCTCTCAGTTTGTCACAGCTTACCCTTCCCCCTCTCCACATCCTCAAGTCCATTCTCTAGTAGGTCTG
>NC_041220.1:80784209-80844363 GCF_002837175.3 Physeter macrocephalus | reverse complement strand
ATCCTTTAAGAGTTTGATAGTATCTGGCCTTACATTTAGATCTTTAATCCATTTTGAGCTTATTTTTGGGTATGGTGTTAGGGAGTGTTCTAATTTCATACTTTTACATGTACCTGTCCAGTTTTCCCAGCACCACTTATTGAAGAGGCTTTCTTTTCTCCACTGTATATTCTTGCCTCCTTTATCAAAGATAAGGTGACCATATGTGCGTGGGTTTATCTCTGGGCTTTCTATCCTGTTTGGGTGGAGTGTTTTAATAATTGAGCATGCATTCTCCAAGATGCCACAGTTCATTCATTCCTTATTGTCTCACACCTGGCCCTCTGCACACATTTATATGACCTACCTGCTCTTTGAGGTCTCTGAGCATTCCACCCTGCCACAGAGCAGCCAAATCATCTGCCCTCCTTCCTCACCCACTCGCCTTGTCATCACAGGTAACTCTGATAGAAAATCAGGGCTGGGAACCATCAGCGTCTTTGAGCAATGATTATTCTGTCTGTAAGCGTTCTCGATTCTGGCTGAAAAAGAATCAATGGGGAGCTATTAAAAATTACCCATGCCCCCTCTACGTACAGTCCTTCCCTGGGGGAATATACAGTTTCTTAGAGAAGGATACATTTTTCAGATGGGAGAAATAGATTTTAAGGAAAATTGTTTTGAATGTGAGATCTGTTAGATTGTCTGATATAAAAGTTTCCCTTTAATGAACTTCCAGATTACAATAGAATTTCTGTTGGCAAGCTACATGTTGGCAGGGAATGAAGAACTTTCCATGTAACATTTAGTGTTAGAGCCCCAGACGTTACTATCAAGTCCACCCACTGGAAAGGTTCTTACGTTCCCATTAAATGAGTGATTCTGCCCAGATTAGGCAGGGAGACCTGGAGCAGATGGAGATGGAGACCTGAGTCTAAAATCATGTAAGGTTTAGGCAAGTGCAAACCAGAAACTGCAGGAGACTCCGCATTGATGTGTATATACATGGAGAATTGGGTCCAGGTTTAGTTAATTAATTAATTAATTAATTTTTGGCTGCATTGGGTCTTCATTGCTGTGTGCCGGCTTTCTCTAATTGCGATGAACGTGGGCTACTCTTCATTGCGGTCATTGCGGTGGCTTCTCTTGTTGCGGAGCACGGGCTTTAGGTGTGTGGGCTTCAGTAGTTGTGGCACGTGGGCTCAGTAGTTGTGGCTCGCGGGCTCTAGAGTACAGGCTCAGTAGTTGTGGCACACAGGCTTAGTTGCTCCGCGGCATGTGGGATCTTCCCAGACCAGGGCTCAAACCCGTGCCCCCTGCATTGGCAGGAGGATTCTTAACCACTGCACCACCAGGGAAGTCCAGGGGTCCAGGTTTAAACAATGAAGCCTGGATGTCCCTATTTCACCTGTCATATTGTAACTGTCATATTCAGGATTTAGTCTTAACTTTTTTTTTTTGCAAGAAGTGCAACTTTCCTTCTAAATTTAATGTAATTTTTCTTTTTTGCCTTCTTACCTCCTGCTGAAGAAGTAGAAAGTTTATCTCAGTCAGTTGGAGGTAATTCAGGTTTCTGTAGTCCATTTCGGGTTCCCCTCATCCTTTCCCCTGAGTTGCTTCTCAGTCCTGGGCATTTTCGTAGAACTCAGGCTAGGGATTGGAGTGATGGTGTGTGATGACATTTGTCAACCATCCAACTTATCATGCCTGGTCCTCAGCTGCCCAGCCACTCTCATCACAACGATGTTGCTTCCCCGTAGTTCTCCAGGTCTCTCTCTGCTGAGCTAGTTCACACCATCGCAAGGATGAAGGACAGTTTTAGCTGTTCTCTCAAGGGGCTGTTGGTCAGTTACATTATTTTAAGGCCAATGTCAGTGAATCTCATATACTAGTGCATTTCAAACTTTATGTATATCCTAGCCGCCTGAAGTCATGGTAAAATGAAGGTTCTGACTCCGTAGGACAGGATATTAGGGCAGGGTCTGAGAGTCTGCATGTCTTAACAATTGCCAGGTGATGCCAAGGCAGCTGGTCCATGGGTCACACTTTGAGTAGTGAGGCTGTAGTGGCCATAAAGGCTCTTACTTTGATGGAGCTCTCAGCCTCTATCTCTTCCGCTTGCTTGGGGAAGTAATGTGATAACAGAAAGATTTGGTTAAATGGCTGCAAATGCACTCCCGTTTTCCACCTCTTAATTTCTTTTGGGAACATCACTGCTGAAAAGAATGAAAGAAGAGCACTTCCCTAAGATGCTCTGAATGCCCTTTTCAAGTACCCAGGTAGGCTTTGTTAGAATGCTATCACTCTTGACTTTCACCATGCCTTTATCATTTATCTTGTTCCCATGTACCCTACCTGGGAGGAGAAAAAAAAGATGACACCCCTCCCTCCACCGTGGTCCTCTCTTGGTATTTATGTCCTTGTGTAATCCCCTCACCTTGAGTGTGGACTAGACTGAATGCGGCAGAAGTCTTGGGATGTCACTTCTGAGATTAGTTTATAAAACTATTGACTTCCTTCTTGGACATGTGCTTTTTCTTGGATCACTTGTGCTAGGGGATGCAGGCTGCCATATTGTGAGCAGCCCTACGGGGAGAACCACATGCTGCAGGAAGAAACTGAGGCCTTAAGTCCAAGAGCCTGCAAGGAACTGAATCCTGGGAACAACTATGAGCTTGAAAGTGGATCCTTCAGTCCCAGTCTTGAGATGACTGCAGCCCCGGCTAACAGACCTTGAGTCAGAGGGACCAGCTAAGATGCTCCCCGGATTTTTGACCCACAGAAACTGTTGTTTCCAGCTTCATAGTTTTGGGGTAATTTGTTATGCAGCAATAGATAACGAATATACCCACCTAACTCAGATGCCAGGCATTTGGGGAACTTCATTAAAATGTCCTACTGGCCTGTCATGAGGATAAGGCACAATTAATATGACAAGAGGAAAGAAGCAAAATTATGGGGTTAGGGTGGCTATTTGGCTTGAGGAACTCAGTGAGTGGCTCCACATGACACATATATTTACACATTGGTTATTAATGTGTCCTTTGGCCTTTTTTATTTTTCCAATGTTTAACTCTTGGGTGTCTGAGTTCGAAACTCAGCTTAACCTCTGTAGCTATAAACTGACTACACTGCTTATCATCTTGCCTTGGGAGAGAAGAAAACTGGTGAAACCAACATTTCTCACGTTGTTGAAACCTCCCAGCTGGCAGGAACTGAAGGTTCTTTTTCCACCGCCCCTTTTCTAGTCTCAACAGCTGAGTTTTCTGGCTCCAAGAAAACCACCTTTGATTATATAAAGGTATTAGGAGTTAGGGGAACACTAGCCCTTTTGTTACCAGCAATCCGGAGCGTTTAGGAAGAAACGCTGCGGGGGCGACGGTAACCCCTGGAACGCTGGGAGGGCTTTGTGTTCGCTCCAACTCTGGGGCTTTTACCGAACCTCAAGGAGAGGAATTCTTAGTTTTCTGAAAGTTGGGCAAAACGGACCCCAGAGGCCTAGAAAGCCGCGTCCCTAGCCCTTAGGGCTTACGACTCCTCCCCCAGTAGCCGCGCAGCCGGGGGCGTCCCGGAGGAGGGCGACCCCCGCGGATCCCAACTTCCCGCCGCGAGCCGAGCGTGGGGGTGGGCGGGGTGGGGGCGGGGTCGGCCTTGCTCCCGCCCCTCCGCTCCCCTCCCCCACTCTCCCTACCCACTTCCCTTTCTCGGCCGGGCAGCCCTGCGGGCGCGACCTCTCGGGGCAGTGACGAGCGGGGAGGAGCCCGCCGCCGTCGCAGCCGCCGCCGCCGCGGGGGGAGACATGCCCGGGCCCCGCCGCGCCCCGAGCCCGCCCCCGGCTGCCCGCCGCCCCTCGGGCCGGCGGCGGGAGTGAGCCGGAGCTGCGGGCGACGAGCCTCCGCCCGGCCCGCGATGTCACCATTGTTCAGCTGGGTGGCCAAGGTAGGCGGCGTCGGGGCCGCGTCGGGACGGCGCCCTTTACGGTAGCTGACGGCCCGGGAGCCGGCGTCCGGGCGGGCGCGGCTTGGGGAACCTTGGTAACCGTCGGGCCGCGGGGAGTCCGGAGCGCGGAGAGCGTCCGCGGCCTTGGGGGGGAATCCGACCGCGGCGGGGGCGCCCCGCTGCCCGAGGACGCCCCGCTGCCCGAGGACCGCTGCCGGAGAGCGGCCAAGGCGGCCCGGGCCGTTCACCAGGTGGTTCTCATTCATTAGCCTTTCTTCCCCGTGGGGCGAACGGGCCAGTGGCGTCACGCCTATTTCACAGGTGGGGAGAGTGAGGCTCGACGCAGGGCGGGTGGGCTTCTCCGGCTCCCTAAGTCCCCCCACCCTCACGCCGCGGATTCACCGCGAGGTGTTTCCTGGCGGCGGGACCTCGCGCGTCAGCCTCCCGGGTACAGGTTTGTGCTCGGTTGTCTGGGATAGTGCACTGAGGATTCCCGAAGGCTGAACTTGGTGCGCTTAGAGGATGTCTGTCTTTTGTTTTTAACTCGCTGGTTTCCAGGGGCAGGTTTTGGAGTCTGAATTTTAGTACATGTGCTGCCGAAGCGAGCACGGAGCCTGAATTTTAAACGTAAGTTCTATTTCCTTAAAGTTTTATTTTCAGAACATTGGCGCCTTTAGAATCATTAAGCGTTACGAGTCCGGGCCAATTCCGCTATCGCAAAAATGAAGGGATTGGAGTGGATTTCTTGAGTTCTCATCAGTTTGAGAAGGCAGTAATAGAATAATACCCTCCCGGAGTACCAGGTGTTTGTGTTTTGAATGATGCAGCTCTCAAAGCTTCCACAGGTCGGCGGGTTAATGGGGCACTTTCCTCGCACCCCACGGGCTCCTCTCTTTGCCAGCCCCTTCGCAGAGCTCGCTCTTGGTGTATGGCAGGTTGGTTGAGCAATAAACTCATAATGGGAGAACCCGTTAGCCTTTCTGAGACCTTTTACAAATAATAGGTGGTGGTATCTCTAGTTATGATGCAGCACTTTTAGAGTGTTAAAGTACATTTTTATAAATACCTATTTATGAGACAGATAAAGCTTTGCCTACCATTTAAGTGGTAATAAACTGGAGACACAGAAACCGGATAACACTAGTTACTAGACGGGCACTACCCATCCTCACCAGAATCTTCACTTCCTGAGACAAAGCTAGTAGTAAAGTGAAGTGACTTTCAAACAAGTTGTGAGTTGTTATAAGGTAGTTTTGTACTGAAGAAAAATTAATAATGCCCAGGTTTACTGGCTTGAAGTGATAGCTAATTGGCTTTTATAAATAATGCTAAAATTTAAGAATGTTATATAGTTTAAAAAGTAATTCAGGGCGTGTATATTACTCATTCTCGGTTGAGGATTTGAGTCTACTTTTGTTATACACTGCAAGGCCAAAAGAAAGAAAAAAATAAACTCATTGTGTTGTTTTATTCGAAAATCGAGGTAAATCTAAGAAAACCTTCCTGCTAGTACTGTTTTATAGTTTTATTTACTTTCCTAAAGCATATTTGATAAGATCCTTTTCACTTATAGGAGTGAGGTAGACTTTTGTTTACATTGGCCTACGCAGGTGACTGGTGAAAACAGCAAGCCAAAGCCTTATTTAAAAAAGAAATCAAGGATTGTTAGCTTTCTGCAACTGGCAGTACTTTTTAAAAGCTCATGTAAAAAATGAACAGCATGTTGATAACTTGATCTGAGTTCTGAATCATGTTATTCCAAATTTGTTTAAACTACAGAACAACAAAAAACTATGAAATGTTTTTCGAGTAAAGTTATGTCAGTTGTCAGCATAATTTTAAAAAGTGTAGTTCTTTTGTATTTCATTTTTTCTAGGTGTTGTGCTATTGTAAATTGCATCCTGTAATTGATTTTTGTAGACATTGTGTTATTCTCTGAGAGCTTTTAGAATATGAAGATACTCTTTGAAAGTTCATTTCTTGGGGTTATAGATTATAAGAGTGGCTTTCTATGGAACCTGTTTGGTGTTCAGTTCAGAGACAAGTCATTAACACACTTTGCATTTTAGACTAGGAAATGTTTTAAAAGTAGAAACAAGAGGCACAGATAATACACAGAACTGCATATTTCCAAAGTGCATTTATATTAGATTTTAGAATGACCCTTCAAGAACACATAAATGCATATGAGCACACACCTCACACAAACACTTGCACATCTAATTCCTACTTTGACCTTTGTAAACTGCAGCCCAACACCTGTTAGGGAAGAAAGGGAGTGGGTGTCACTTGATGCAGGTGGTTACCTGAACATTAACTTGTTTTTCTTGGGTGATGCATTAGTAGTGTGTGAATACTGAACATGTAGAGTAATTTCATGGTGTAAGAATAAAGCCAAAATAAGGAAGAATTTTATTTCAAAGAGATTATCTGTTAAGGGAAAAATTAAGATACACTTTTTAAGATTAGACATGTCGTGGAACATTAAGGCAGGTGTGTATTATATTAAAATGAGGCCAGGCTTATAGAGGTGTGGTTTCTTGATTAGTCTTTCACTGGGGACACTGGAGTTTTTTTTTTTTTTTTAATTATCATTTATTTATGGCTGTGTTGGGTGTTCGTTACTGCGCACGGGCTTTCTCTAGGTGTGGCGAGCGGGGGCTACTCTTCATTGCAGTGTGAGGGCTTCTCATTGCCGTGGCTTCTCTTGTTGCGGAGCATGGGCTCTAGGCGCGTGGGCTTCAGTAGTTGTGGCTCGAGGACTCTAGAGCGCGGGCTCAGTAGCTCCGCAGCATGTGGGATCTTCCCGGACCAGGGCTGGGAACCTGTGTCCCCTGCATTGGCAGGCGGATTCTTAACCACTGCGCCACCAGGGAAGTCCCAACAGTGGAGTTTTTACGTAGATTACAGTGTATAAATAAAAACAAGTTTCTCAAGGTTTGTGATTTTTATACTAAGTCCACAGACATCCCTGGCAGTTCTGAGTATTTCTGTTGATTGTTTCTATGCCTCCACTTACCTATTGGTGAAGACTAACAGCAACAGAACTGCCAGGTAACTTTCTGAATTTCCTTGGATCTGCACCTGCCTGTAAAGATGATGGCTAATATTACTGCTAGTATCTCAAATTAGTGGATTTTAAAAATATATATATGTCAGTTTATCAGATGAAATGGAAAATGGGACCTAAATATAGCTAAATTTACTGTGTTCTCAAATCCAAGTCCAGTTTCATATAGCTCATGCCTTGTATTAAGCTATTTTCCAGTGCTTATATATGTATTCAGCAGATATTTAGTGGGTGCCTTCTGTGTACCAGGCACTGTTCATGCCCTGAAGGAGTTAGTTCATTTTGTGCCAAAGGTTTATCTTTTAAAAATGTGTGGGCCTTCCCTGATGGTCCACTGGTTAAGACTTGTGCTCCCAGTGCAGGGGGCCCGGGTTCGATCCCGGGTCAGGGAAATAGATCCCACATGCCGCAGTGAAGATCCCGCGTGCCTCAACCAAGACCCGGCACAGCCAAATAAATAAATATTTTAAAAATGTGCACACTGAAGCTTTGTAAGCTAAATATTTTAAAATGCATTAGGGAAGGAGTCCTTTTGTAAACTTATACTCAATCACTGATTAATATTTTATGTAAAGCCAGGTTTTTCATATTTTGGCTTTGCTTAAAACATGGGTTTTATAGCCATTTTTCATTCAACAAGTTATTTAACAAATGTGTTCAACAAGGATACAGTTATTGAGCACCTACTATGTGCCGGGTACTGTTTGAGGAGCTGGAGCTGAGCAGTGAACAGGCAGACCAGGTGCCTGTTTTCATGGTGTTCAAATTCTAGGTGGGATAGACAGGGAAGAAGGAAAGAAGCATAAGCAAGGTAATTACAGATGGTGGTGAGTATTAGGAAAGCAAGTTAGCAGGGTGGTTTGGTTGAGAGTGCGTGGGGCCTGGGTGGCAGGGAGGTGGCATTTCACCTGAGCGGTAAGAGGGCCCTGAAGATGTTCCAGGGGGAAGGAGCAGCAGGGAACAGGCCTGGAGATGGGCCTGGTAGAGCAGCAGGAAGAAGGCAGGTGAAGCTTGGAGAGCTGGGCCCTGAGTCAGGGAGGGCTGATCTGGGCCAGGCTGTGGAGGGCTCTGCAGGCACTGTGCGGGGTTTGCTTGTAAGTGCTGTGGGCGTGAAAGCTAGGAGTGATGTCTGCTTTGGGCAGAAGCCAAGGGCACCGCTTAGGAGGCTGGTGTGGTCAGGCAGGAGGTGGTAGTGATACCTCAGATACATATGAAATGATTGTGACCCAGCGTCTGAGGTTGGTGCAAATGACTGAGAAACAAACTGCTTCTTCTGTGTTGAATACAAGCACAGTTTGTCCTTTGCTCAGCTGCCTCTAACCACAGCTTGCAGGCACACTTGTGTCCTGGCGTTGGGCTTATTTACTTACCTTTGAGGTTTCCTGCAGACTGGATCAGCCCACCTTGGGTACCTCTGACCAGTTGGACTTATTCTTTTGCCTGTTAGCGCACAGCAGTCTTCCTGGAAGGTGTGAATCTGCCTGTAGCTAGTATGTAGGCGGCAGTTCCGTTGTCTTGCTTCAAGTCAGTCTAATGTCGGTTTGTTGCTGAGGTTGTGTCCTAGGTTGTGATGGAAAATTTTAAAATATGTGTTAACATTTTTTTTGTCTGTAGACTTAATATTACTTTTAATTAGTGCATGTTTGAGTTGAATGAAGAGGGAAGAACTTGTCGTAGTGAAGCCACTCCTTGAATTTGAAAAATTTGCTTTGTCTGCTAAGTAGAGCTGGTGTAACCCCGACCAAGATTTCAGTGGCACTCCTGTGGGGTGCTTGTTGGGTAGTGGCAGCAGCCTCTCTCTGCGCTTCGGGAGCTCTAGTTGCTTAGAGTGACAATAATTCGGGCACAGGTTGGTTTTATGAGTAGAGAATGGAGAAAAGCAGGGGTAGAAACCCCATATAATCCACAACGGAACACTGCCTGGAGCAGATCTCATAATGAGAAAAAAGCAAATTATAGTTTGTTCTCCCGAGACAGATTCGCTAATCCGATCTTAGCCTAAATGTGCCTCTGCAGTGATCTTCCATTTCTGACTGACTAAGTCCTTCTCGTCTTCATCCCTTCCCTGAAACATCTCTCATTCATTCATTCACTGATTGGATGAGCATACTAAACTGGGTAGAAAATAACCCCTAGGTATATCCTCTGCCCTGGAGGAGCTCCTCTGGCAGGGGAGGGTGGACATCAGCTAGCTGGGCTGTGCCATGGGAGAGCCGGGAGGGGCTCCTGCCCCTTCCCGAAGGTGGCCAAGGAGGAGGTAGCCGGGAAGGGGCAGGGTGTGCCAGGGTAGCACATGCAGAGGCCTGCAGGTGCGTTGGAGGAACCCTAGTGACAGGCTGTTGGGTAGCAGAGGTTGAGCTGAACAGATGTGCTGGGACGAGGATGTGCATGGCACCCAGACCCCTTCACAGGAGCTGGCATTTTATCTTGGGGCAGTGGAGACCCCTTAGGGACCAAAGCTGATCTCTCCCCAAACTCTTGTAGCTGCGTAGTCTATCCTGTGTATCCTTCATTGCAGTTATTTGAATATTTTATCTCCTTAGCCTGTAAGCTTTATGAAAACAGAGGTGGCGTTTTCATGTATACCAGTGCATACAGATCGCTTGGGCATCTTGTTAAAACGTAGTTCTACTTTAGTAGGTCTGGGATGGAACTCAAAATTCTGCATTTCCAACAAGCTCACAGGTGATGATGCTAATGCTGCCAGCCTGGGGACCACACTTTGAGGAGCAAGGTTCTCAATTTAAATATTTTCTGTTATACCTACTGTTAGACATGGGAGCTGCTCGTATTTTTTGGAACAAATGCCATGATTTCAGAATAGTCACTTGTATCTGGGAGGACAATAGTGGAAATAATGTCCCATGAAATAAAACTTAAAAAAAAAATCAACAACCTTGAAAATTGGGTGTTTGGAAGATAGGAGTGAAAGGAAAAATTTGCATTGCATACTCTCGCACTGTTTAAAAAATTTGAACATTTTAGGTATTAACTATTCAGCTTATCAAATTTAAAAAATACTTTGATGGCCTTTCCTCTTCTTCAGGATATTTAACTTTGCCCCAAATACCATTAGGATATTATAATAGACTAGGCATCAGATTATTATTGAAAAATAGACTCAAATTGCCCCCTTTCTTTTTTTAAATGGACTTTATTTTTTGAGCAATTTTAGGTTCATGGCAAAATTGAGCAGAAGGTACGGAGAGTTCCCATGCAGCCTTGGTTCCCACACCTGGAAGAGCCTCCCCTATCATCAGTATCCCCAGTCAGTGTGGTACATTAGTCACAATTGATGAACTTTCATTGACACATCATTATCACCCAAACTCCATGTTTTACACTGTAGTTCATTATTGGCATTGTACATTCCATGCATTTGGACAAATGTATAATGGCATGTATCTAATATCACACCGAATAGTTTCCCTCCCCTAAAAATTCTCTGTGCTCTGCCTATTCATCCCTTCCTTCTTCCAAACCCTGGCAACCGCTGATCTTTATAGTTTTGCCTTTTCCAGAATGTCATATAGTTGGAATCATAAAGTATGTATCCGTTTCAGATCGGCTTCCTTCACTTAGTAATGTACATTTAAGTTTCTCCAGTGCCTTTCATGGCTGGATCACTCATTTCTTTTTAGCACTGAATAATATCCCATTGTCTGGATGGACCACAGTTTATCTATTCATCTACAGAAGGACATTTCAGTTGCTTCCAAGTTTTGGCTGTTATGAATAAAGCTGCTATAAACATCTTTGTGTGGGTTTTTGTGTGGACATACGTTTTCAACTCCTTTGGGTAAACATCAGGGAGAACGATTGTGGGATCATATGGTGAGAGTAAGTTTAGCTTTGTACGAAGCTGCCAAACTGTTTTCCGGAGTGGCCATACCCTTTTGCATTTCTACCAGCAATGAATGAGAGTTCCTTTTACTCCACATCCTCATCAGCGTTTGGTATTGTCGGTGTTCCAGATTGTGGCCATTTGAATAGGTGTGTAACGGTATCTCATTGTTGCTTTAATTTGCATTTCCCTGATGATATGTGATGTGGAGCCCTTCCTTTCTTTTGATAACTTTTAAAGAGTAGAAATAATAAATTAGTCTTTTTGAATTTTATTTCATAATATATGTATTGGTATTCAGGAACATTTATAAAAGTTATAGAAAAGGAAAAAATTATTTGGTTATATTTGTGAATCTAGATTTAAGTACCTTTCATTTTTCCATTATTTCTGTTACCTCTGTATTTGCTATTGGAAGAGTGATGAACCAGCAGTCTATACTGTTTGTTAGATTTATAAGAAAGATGTGATGAAAAAGAATTTTCTTACTTTTCATGACCTTTGGTACTTAGGCAGATTATTTTTATATCTGTCACGTGTTACGATGGGATTAGACTCACAGGGCTTGTTCACTTTGGTTGAGCTGGGCTAAGTTAACTTTGCTGAGGCTTTCTCACCTATAAAATTAATAATGTGTTCTGTATTTATCTCTGTTTTTATAGGTCCTATTTTAAAATAAAATAATGTCAAAATTTGCTTAAGAAATTATGAAGAGCATCTGCAAATGTAAACTATTTAAAATGTGGTTGAGTTTGTAGTTTAAGTCCGCGGTTTTTTTTGAATGCGTGGCGGTAAGTGCTGTGGATCCAGAGAAGAGTAGGACAGGCTCAGCCTTTGAGCAGCTTGCAATTTAGCAGGGAGAGGGCCCCTGTGAAGATAATTTAATTTAGTGTGATAATACAGTTGTATGCACAGGGGGTCACTCAGCTGGGGAGTCTGGGGAGACTTTAGAGGAGAGGATATCTGAACTCAGTCTTTATTTATTTATTTATTTGTTTCGGCCACGCCAGGTCTTAGTTGCAGCATGCAGGCTCTTAGTTGCAGCATGCGTACGGGATCTAGTTCCCCTACAAGGGATCACACCTGGGCCACTTGCATTGGGAGTGCGGAGTCTTACCCACTGGACCACCAGGGAAGACCCTGAGCTAAGTCTTTAAAGAAAGATGATTGAGTTGTAGGTCATCGATGTGATAGATTATGGAAAAGAATAGTTAGGATACACTCTTGGTAGTTTTCTAGCACGTTTTGGAATTATTCAGGGTTGCTCTCTAACTGTTCGCCTTTCTTTTGAGACCAATGATTTTTTAACCTTAAGGACGGCACGTCACATTAAGTAAATTACCCAGATACAGGGAGATTCAGAATTAAGAGCAACCCTTTGTTTCATCCCAGCACACCCTAGGGCATGGACACACCTGTTGGTAATTGTGGCATGGTGGTCATTCTGGTATAACCAGAATGTAATTCTATTTTCTCTTTTCTACATGAGGAAACTGAGACCCAGGGCAATTAGGTGAGAATATAGATCATATAGTTAGTTGGGGCAGAACTAAACCCAAGGTCCCGGACCCCTGGATTTTGCACACCTTGTTAATGTTGCCCTGCTGATTTGTTTGTACTTTTCTCTCTAAATTATTTTACTAAAATCAAAAGTATGCATGTCTATCAATAGGTTGTAGTTAAGAATATTTTATTTAGTCACCTGACTTTATGCATGTGCATTTCAGAGTAGGTCAAGGGGCCTGCAAGGAAAAAGGCGAAAAAAAGAAGCATGGAGTGAGTAGTCTGTTGGGGAGGATGGAGATTCTCTGACATGACACATGAAGGGTGTCATTGTCATAAATGCCCAAGAGCCTGGGAGGCCTGACCAGTTGTGTGAACTGTGTGTAGGAAGAAACCAGGGCCTGAGTATTTGAAGAGAGTGGAAGTTGCCAAAGTCCGGTGTGGTGACATAGCTCCCCCAGTACTGGGCTCCTGTTCCCAGGAGGGTGTCTTGTGGGAGATGAAGCAGGTGTGTATACCGTATCTCTTCTCCTCCAGTAAGGCAGAGTGAGTTTTCTCAGAGAAATGTCACTTGCAGAGCGGATTTATAGTGTTAATGCAGCCATGGAAAGGAAGAGATGATTACATTTTTGAGCAGTTAATATGTGCCAGCCATTGTTTTGGGAGTAGTCAGCTTCCCAGTAATCCTGGAAGTAGTGGTATTATTCCTTCCCCCCTTTTTTGGGAAAGATGTATGAAGAAACTGAAGTTCACAGAAGTTAGGCAACTTGTCATAGCTATTAAGATTAAAGCTTGAACTGTCTGGTTCTGAATTCATGTTTTATCTGTTGTACCTATGCTACCTCTGTAATAAATGGATTACAACACATGTTCAGGATTTGAAACAAGGGTGGTCAGAACTTAGAAAAATATCCTTTCCCACTGAAAGACTGAACTTTTTTTTCTCCCATTGGTGAGAGGTAAAAATCGTTCAAGTTGGCTGCTTTTAAAAATAAGTGTATAAGATTGAAGCTATTCAGGAAGGAGCTCATATTTTTTGAATGCCCGAATTTCACGGTGTTCTTGGTTAGGGAGGGAAGAAAACAGGAAATAAGAGGAAAATCACCAATAGAAAATTGAAGATGGGTCAAAATTGGGGAATGTTAGGGCAATTAAATGAAAGACTGGAAGAGGCCAGTTTTGAGGTGACCATAAGGCTGAGTTTTCAATTTTCTTGTTGACTTGAGTTTTGAGCTTTAGAGAATTATCACTTATTATCTGATGTTCTTTTCCAAGCACCATGGAACCGTGTTTTGTAGTTATTCAGCTTCTTTGGAAAGTGCTCTTTATGTTAGGAATTATTCCAGAGCATCCTGCCACAGTGGCATCTCCTCCAGCCTGCGACAGGACACCAGACGGGAAGTTAAAGGTATGGGTTGGAGGCCCAGGTTTGCCTGTGTTGCTGTTTAGCCTTGGCTCGATGCCATGGGAGTGGTGATCTCTGCCCTGCTGCCCACCACGTAGTCCTGTTTGGGTGTCACATGAGATGAGGTGAGTGAATGTAAACTGTCCAGCACTCTTTAGGGTGAGCTCATCTAGGCAATGGGGTGGATGTAGCCGTATGTTTCCATTAAATTTCTTGACTTATACTTCAGGTTACACTCCCTGGGCCTTTGGTCTCATAGAACATCATGTTGAATGATCACGATGATTGTTCTCAGTTTGGAATGTCTCTTACTGCAAGTCAGGGCGGTCATCTTATACTGTCCACCTCTGATAAGGAAGAGAGGGCCCCTGGAGCCAGTGGCCTGGGACAGATCCCCTCTCCATCTGTTCCCAGTGGAGGTGCCACCTTGGACACATCACTTCTGTTTGTGCATGAATGTGTTCATCCTTAAAATTGGGGATAAGAGCCATCTTCCAGGCTGTTGAGGATTTATCCACATAACATACTTAGAACAATATCTGGCTGAGATTAAACACTTAATAAGAGTGAGCCATCACCGTCATCTTCTTCATTGCATTTAGGGGGTGGAGATGACCTTTGCAGTTGCTTATTAGTTCTGTTCCCTCTTTTGAAAGATGATAACATTGGGTCCTCCAGAGGTGAAGTGGTTTCCCCAAAGTCACAGCTGAGATTAAAACAAGGTGTTCTGACTCTTAGTCCAGAGCGCTTTGCAGCTCTTTGCATCACTTGGTACTCAGCATGATACTGAGACTTTTTCCTGTTGTTTTATCACATTCTTCATGAATTAAACATAAGCCCTGGTTCACGAGTACAGAACAAGAGCAAAATGCTTTCGTCAAACCACAAGTCATTTAGATCCGATAAGGGGATAGAGGGGCAGAGAGAATTACACAAGCCTCTGCCGCCAGCCGCCTGTGTGACCTCACCCAGGGTCACAACTCTGCCTTGATTTCCCCTTCCCTAAAATAGAGGTAGGGAACAGCTGCTCCACTGTTTCTGAAGTACTTTTCATCCCTCAAAATACTGTGAAGAATTTCTTCACTGCCAGGGCTGTTAAAGTCCAGGAAATAGTGTGCCAACCAAAGATGTAGATTCTCCAATTTTGGAAAACTTTAAAAATAGGAAGGAAGTTTATTTGTTTAGCAGAGTTCATAACTGTAGGCCTGCCCAAGGCAGAGACTCAGCCAAATGAGTATTTTGCGGAAGTTCTTTTCACAGGGTGGACCCAGAGGAAATCAGTCATTAGGTGAAAATAAATCGTAAGATCTTTGAGACAGTATTTGCTTAGAGACATTTACACATGCTATTGTGATGGTCTCTATTGTGTCAGGCTTTTTGTTTTCTTACATATGTAAGTTTCCAAATTTAAAATATTAGAGCTTTAATTGTAAAATGTGACTTCAGAAACACAAACCATAAACCTGCTTATGAGTAATGAGTTTGTGGCCCCTTGTGTTTAGATTATTACCAAATTAATTGTATAATGAGCATGAAGTTTGCTGTGCTTTTGGTATGGTCAGAACCCTCTTATAGTTCCCAATATAGCCATATTACTGTTTCTAGGTGAATGGAAGGGATTCTCTTCCCACATTTGAAAATGTATGAATTTAGAGTACACTGGAGTTTCAATCAAGGCAGTATCACCCAATTTTAGGGTAACTGAAAGAACATAGTACCAGAGTTTGATTTCTATAAATTCCGTAGTGTTTAAACTAGTTGAGATTGTAATCTCTGGATCTTTTCCCTCAGAGGAAGAGCTCAATGAGCTAGACCACCGAAGCATACGATACTGTATTAATTATTTTGCAGTTACCACACTACTTAGGGGAGTCCTGTGGTATTTCCAGATAGTTTTGGCCAAGAAATACAGCTTCTCTTTCAAGTTCAGTGTCAGTCACCACACATTGATCATGCATCTTCTCTGTGCCAGACACTTGGGACACAGATGAGAAAGACACAATTCCTGCCTTTCGGAGGGGAAGGTGGGTGTGTGCAGTGGTCCTTACACAGAAGTCCCACAGTCCAGTGGGCTGGGGGGTGCTCAACCTCTGAGTAAGTAGTCTTCTGGTACGCGGAGGTAATAATTTTCCAAATGCAGTAAATCCCACTTGACAGTCTCCCTGTTGACTTTAATCAGCAGGCATAGTCAGAACCAACTGTACACTGTTAACTTAAATGTTGTCCTTCTCAAAAGGAGCCAGAGATGTGGTTTGGATATAGGTGTTATGAAAAGCCTATATATAGTGTCCTGGAGCTCCTCCCTCTGCAGCTTTTCAGGGCTCTGTAGATGTAACAATTTTTTGCTTTAATCTTGATTGAATAAACAGGCAGTAGAGCACAGCCGGCTCCTCTCTTTGGGGGAGAGGGTGAGTCTGCTCTCAAGCCCTTGGGGCAGACCCCAGGCTGGGCAACAGAGTCCTTCACATCCGCATGGTGTTAGCGGTTAAACTGGAAGGTGTAACCAGTGGGGCTTGTGAGTCTAAGAGAAATCCCCTAAGTCACTAGAAATGTGGGCACTGTGCTCTTTTTTTAATTTGGTGGGCTTAGAGGTTTTAGTCTTAATAAGGACATTTCAAGCCGAAGTCTCTATTTCATCCCTGTTAAAAGCAAATCACGGGGACCTGGTGTGGTCTAGAAAAAGAGCCCTGAAGGGGGGAGGTCCGGACAGAGCCTGGCCTATGACTGGGGGCCTGTCGTTCCAGGCCTCTGAGGCTTTGTTTCCTGAGAAAATGAACAGATTAAATGAGCGGTTTGAGAGTCCCATCCAGCGGGTGAGCAGGAACGTCTGAATGGAAAAAGCAGTACGAGCAAAGGCATGGAGGCGGACCTCCGAATGAGCAGGAGCCCAGGATGTGTGGGAGTGGAGCTGAGTGGACCTCCCTCCCTGCCCAAGGTGGTGAATTAGGGAGTTCACAGGGAAGAGGTGGTTGGAGCACCTGCATGGAGGGCTCGGCAGGGCAGGCTGGGAGGTTGGTATTTTGGTAGTGATTGGAGTCCTAGAAAGTTTGTTGAGGGTAGGCTGATGTGATCCAAGCTGACGTTCTGGAAGACGAGGCTGCCAGTGGAGAGTGGGTGGGCGGCTTTATGTACCGGGAGAAGCCAGAGGCAGGGCTGGGGGTCTTGCTGTGGTCTGAGTTAAGTGCGGGCCTAGACCAGTGCTTGAGGTTTTGGGCTCCTAGTGAGAGACTGTACCTTGATGGGTTATTGAAAAATGGAGAAAGAGAGAAGATTAGAAGGCACTTTCCAGGCTTTCAAACTACTTGCCTGGAAGGCATTTAGGAAACAAGGAAATGAGAGAGACCTGTTTTAGGGCAAAGAGGATGAGCTTGATTTGGATGTTTTAAGGTCAAGGTGTCCAAAGTCTGGGTGATTCTTAGGTGATTAGAAATTTGAGTTAAGTTTAGGAATGAATTCAGACCTAAGACGTACACTAAATTATCTTTGTTGGCCTTGGGGGAGTGGGTGAGGTCCCCGGAGATAGAGAGAAAAGCAGAACCCTATGAAGAGTCTTCCCTGAGATGCCTGTGAAATGGAGGTGCATTTTACTAATACAGTCTAAAGGAGAAAATTACACTAACAAGATTTCCTTATCCCTCCCTTCCCCTTAGTGCTTATCTTTATTTTATTTTTTTCCTCTTACCCTTGTAAACCAAGATGAAGTCCCACTTCTGAGAATGTCTTTTGGATTCAGAGACTGCAGTTCCTCCTTGGTAGGTGGAATGTAGAGATCAGAGTTGAGTTTTAGCGAGGCACAGAGGCTTCTTTCGGTGCCCGTGAGCCGTCCCCTTGGCATGGGAGAAACGACAAAGCCTTGGACACATTCCCAAGCAGCTCTTGGCTGGCACAACTGAGCCTTTATCTCTTGTCAGCCTTGGTTTCGGTGTTGGTTCTCTAGGAATGTGTCTGATTGTAAAATATCTGGTCTCATGAAGATGAAGTCATTAGAGGACCCTGGGGGAGTTAGGGGGGAGGAGGAGCCGCGCTGTCAGACTCTGCCGGTTGGGAGGTGCCGCTCCGGGGTGCCTGGAGGGGGCAGGTCCCGGTGCCTGTCTGTTGGAGGGCCCTAGACTCAGGGGCTTGGAGGTCTGAGCCGCCTGGCCGTGCTCCCCCCACCCCCCAGGAGGCTCAGCGTCCCCAAGACGTCCCTGCCCTTCTACACAGCTCAAATGGAAAGACAGATTGTTGTATTCTGAGCAGAACTCTCTCACTTGTGTCTCACCTTCTTTCCTTCCTTTGAGAGAGAGAGAGAGAGAGAGCGCGCGCAAGACTGTGCCTTTTCCCTGCGACAGACTTGCAAAGGCAGTGGTGACTTTCCGTCCTCCCTGCCTGAGCTGCAAGCCCATAGCTCCGTCCTCCAGCCTCTGTTTGTGGATCTGCAGGCACCTTGCGACTCTTATTGCCTCTGCTTTTAAAGTCTTCTGAAACCAAAAATGAAACTTGCTGTGTGGCATGATGGACAGGGAGGACAGTGGGACTGTGACCCCTTTAACGTAAGGATAACATTTCTCCTACTGCCAGAGGCTTTTCTTTCCTTTTTCATTCTTTTGATATCCAGGCTGTTCTGTTGGCTTATCCTGGGCTTACAGTCAGCTAAAATCTGTAAATCTTTTTCACGTGAACTTTGGCAGGCTGGGTCTACCCTGTGGGTACCTTCCCAGCTGAGAGTTTATAATATTTTATACATATCACCATGTTCCTGATGTTGGGATTTTTTGGTGTTTTTTTGGTATTTTCATTCTATTAGCCAATTTATTTGTATAGCATAGTAGGATTTTGGAACTGGAAGTGGTTTAAAGAGTACTGCAGTTCATTCCCTTCATTGTGACACAAGAGTCCCTGGTCTTGGAGAAACCGCCAGTGGAGGGATGGTTGGGTGCTTGGACCAGATCGGATTTTCATTCTCACACACCAGGAGTGTAGGTGGGTCAGGGAGGAGGAGAACCATTAGCTGAGGGCTGGGTGCCTTTAGGAATTGACAATTGGACAGCTTCATTCTCTGTGCAACTTTACACTGTTTCATTTTTGTCTTGTGTACTTTTTTTTTGATTGATTTCCTTCATCTCTAAATTCAGGAAGAAAGTATTTGCCACTTAATTCTGCTTTTGAGATATCCTGTGCTAGGATACGGTCTGAGTTTTTTAAACATTTATTGAAGTTATCTAACGTAACTTCTGAGAAAGTCAAGGACCAGCAAATAGTATTGTTATTGTTATACTTGGTAAACATAAAGTATAAAATATGTTAGGTGGAAAATAGATTAGACCAGTTCTAACTAATATCCTTTACTGGCCAGAGTTCTGATGTTCCTGTTAATCAAGATGAAAGAAAGGGGATGGCCACTTGGTGAGTACAGTTTATTTCCAAAAATGGACTGAGATGATACGAGAGAAAAGACCTGTTTCTACCACTCATCTGAATGAAATTTGGGCTTCTTGAACATACATGATTGGTTTTATTCAAGAATGCAGTTAATGCTGTAAAAGCTAGTGTGGTTCAGTATTTTAAAACTGTAAATAATATGGTTTATAAGTAATATTTATAAGCCATACCAGAACCCCTTCTGGCAGTTAAGTCTGGCAGTCATGCATTAGTAAGTTTAAATTTCTAACATGCTCCTGGAAACTACTGTGGATCTCACAGATGCGGGTGACAGGGCTGTGAATGGGCTGCCAGGTAAGTTTGTGCAGGTTGCATACTGCACAAAAGCATCCAGCCCACAGGGCAAGCGGGGGCTGAGATCCAGCCCACACTTGGCATACCAGAGTCTTTTTGTTTGTGAGGTTGGGGAGGACAGGGGTTTTTTGGCTTTCAGTAATTTGGACAGAGGCACCGTATATGCAGAGGGTAGCCCTATGCTATAAATTATTTTGTGTTTATAAAAATTAATATTGATGTTGTCAAGGTGATTCCATACTGTGTCCACAAATGTTATAATTTGAATTAGATTGATTTTACTGCAAGTCCTAGGAAGTAGCAAGAGTATTTATCTGACTAAGAGGGCTAATGGTTTATCTAAACTCAAATTTGAACTGTCAGCTTCATAAAACAGGCCAGTTCTCACTATTATCACAATTTTTATTTAAGCTACAAATTTTTGTCTTAAGTAATTACCTACACATATAAAAGGGCAGTCTTTTGAATATCGCTTTTAGACTGTCGTCTAAAGTTTTTAGTTTCTTTGGATATGGAAGTTTATTTTTCAGATGGTGTCCCATGACTTAAATTTTGTGTGGTATGTAGTGAAGCATTTGGGGGCACTTAGAAATGTATGCTGAAATTCTACATTGAAAATAATTTCTCATATGCTTAAAATGAAGATTTTTTTTCCTTCAAATAATTTTGTCCCTGGAAGGCTTTATCTAATAAAATTAGACAGTAACCTCTAACATTTCTTAAAGTTTAAGAAAAATGTACTCTTTTAAAATTAACCTTTTTGTGAGATTGCAAAAGCAGTGTATGTAAATACAGAAAAATAACATGTTGATAAGCAAAAATAAGAAACCACAGAATTTCTGCTACCCAGAGATAACCATGGGCAGTCCCTTCCAGATCTTTAGTGTTAAGCACTGTTTAAAATTGCATCTCTTTTGCTGAAAATAAGTAGAAGAGATAACAGCTCTTCACACATACATACTTTTTTTTTTTAAACATCTTTAGTGGAGTATAACTGCTTCACAATGGTGTGGCAGCCTCTGCCCTACAACAAAGTGAATCAGTTATTACATATACATATATCCCCATATCTCCTCCCTCTTGCGTCTCCCTCCCTCCCACCCTCCGTATCCCACCCCTCTAGGTGGTCACAAAGCACCGAGCTGAGTTGATCTCTCCATGCTATGCGGCTGCTTCCCACCAGCTATCCACCCTACGTTTGGTACACACATACATACTTTTAAAAAAACCTGTCAACGAATTTTGGCCCAGAATGCCAAAATGGACTGGGTGCACGGGGTGGGGACTTGTTCTCTGGGTTGCAGCACACGCTGCCTACACAATTTCCATGCTTCCTTCAGGAATAAAATGACCTTGAAAAGAGAGAACACTCATATGCATGAATAAGGAATTGTAATTTGTATTCAGATTTCTGGATTTTTTTTTTTTGGTCTCAGTGGGTGGTTCTCCCATCCAACCAGTCAACTCTCACTCACATCCAGTGAATTACTAATTCTTGCCTGTTTGACCTTCGGAATTGTGCTTTGCCTCATCGTCTTCTCTCCATTTGTACTGCCACAGCCCTAGCTGGAGGACATCGTTTCTTCCTGCTCAGATGTTCCTTTGTTCACACGTGGATTCGTTTATTCGGTCTGATGTGAGGAAAAGGGCCAGGCACTGGGGTGACAAGGCCCCTGGTTCTGGGGCTGAGCTTCTCAGCAGGGTGAGGGCAGGGAACGAAGCCATTCCCACTTCAGCATCCTCCTTCTGCTGTTTTGTCCATCAAACCCATTCTCTCCACAGCAGCCGTGTGATCTGTTGGAAACTCTTCTGGCCCAGCCTCACCTGTGTCAGCCTCCTGCCATGTGCTAGGCGAGGGGAGCGCCCTCCTTGCCTCTCCTGACCAGCCTCGACTCCTTGAAGGCTCAGCCCGGGGCTCCTCTTCTCCGAGCCTCTCCTCCTGTCCTGCCCTCTCCTCCCTTCACTGGTGACCTGAGGCCCGTGCCGCTCCTGTGGCCTCCAGTGCCTGGTTTTCTAAAAAGTGCTGTGTTTCTTTCCCCACTTAGATGGTCACGTTCATCGACAGCCCCAGTGCCCAGCACTGATCCAGAAGAGTGTGTGTTTCTGTAAAATGGAAATAGCATGGTTTTCCTCGGAGGGTTGGTGTGAGGATGCAGCGAGGTAATCTCTGTGAAGCACAGTGTCTGGCACATAGTTGGCTTCCATAAGTGGGGGGTTAGTGCCCGAGATATGATATTAACTTACGCTACTTGATTCGATGAAGGTCTCAGGAGTTCAGCTTTTTCCCGGACAGTGTGCGTATGATTGTATAGAACACTGGTGTCACACTTTCTCTACCTGATATTAGGTAAGGTTCATGAAAATAGTCATTTTATTTTTTGTTTCTTTCGTTTTAACCTGTACAGTTTTCCTGCCTGACTTTGGCGTATTTTCAAATAAATATATTTAAATTAAGGTTAATTGGATTACATTATTTATTTTACACTTTAAGTTAGAGAAACAGAAAAGTGCCGTTCACTTGCCTCTCACTTTAAAGTGTGTGTGTTTAGTAAACACTGACACAGACCTGCAGGGTCCACAGAAATGAATCAAACGACACCCCATTCCCAGGCCCAAATGTCAGTGCTGTGATCTGTATTACCACAGCGGGCCGGGGCCCGTGGGAGTGGAGGTGCTTGAACGGGTCTGGAAGAATCAGCAGATGCTAGTGGAGAGTCGATGGAAGAACATTGTAGAGTAAAGGTCCCCTGCTTGCCTGCACTTGTCAAATGTGAGCTGCAGCCTAAATGACAGTTTCTTGAAATGAGGATTCAAAGGTATTTATTTTGTCATATTTTCCTACCCTCCCATTGGCAGGGATAACGTAAAGTTGACTGTTGAAAATTATTTTCATTTGTTTGTATATTAGACTAAATTGTCATAATCAAGGACTAGCTAGGCAATACATCACATCAGAGTTAAATTGAGTACTTATAACATGTGAAAAGAGTTGTAATGTTTTTATATTGATGAAGAATTTACATTACATAGAAATTAATTCCGTAACTCTAAGTAATGGACATTTGAGTTTTAACCCACTTAGATTTTGCTTCCCTTATGGGCTGCATCATAACATTGTAATATCCCTTTGTAGACTTTGATGGCTAAAGCTTCTGGTCTAGTTTTCCCATTTTCAGCTAGATTTATGTGTGCATTGGGGCGGTGGGATGGCTTTGTTTTATGTTTTATTGTTCACCTATGCAGTATATACACACCATGGTCCTGAGACAGATGGCGGGCGGTGGTGGTGATCTTATGTTTGAGTTAATTGTAGCTGGTCCCTCCGCTGCACCCGCCCCCCGACACCCCCGCTTCCTTAAGTCCAAGAATCCTTAACCTGGAATCTGAGGATGGAAGTTGGGAGTGGGGGTCCCTGAACTTGGATGGGGAAAAAAAATTCACCTTTATTTCCACTAACCTTTAACTGCAGTTTAACATCTTCAGTTTAACATCTTCAGTTATGAGTAGCATAACTCCCCGTAGCATTAGCAACTCCTGTGATAGTAACATCAGTAAAATCACGTGTTTTCATATTGCATTATAGTTGCTACACATCTCTCAGAAATACTGTATATGCTCATCATTACTTTGAATTATGGTAGATACATGATTTGCCGCTCGACCTTGTTAAGTTTGGTGAAAAGCACATAATGCTTTATCATAATTATTTGGATAATTCCCTCTTGGTATAATTCTTTTGTATTGCTTTGTGTAAATGCTTATGGCATTTAAAAATCTAACTCTGAGAAGAGTCAGTAGAGGTTTGTCAGAGGGGGTCTGTGGCACAGCGAGCTTAGGAGCCTCTGCTTTGGTCCCTGGGGTGCATTTGAGAGAGCATACCAACATTTACTTTGGGAGGACTGGTAGGAATGTGGGGTATGTAATTAAAAGCTGAGATGCCATCTCTCATTCCCATACACCCTTGCCTGTTGCCTTAACCCCTGGCAGCACAGAGCTCTTTGCACAGCCTCGGTAGCTCTTGTGGTCATTGTAATATACGCTCACCACAAAAAAAAAAGCGTTAAAGTACATTCTCTATAGGCTTTGAAAAAATATGCTAAATGATTCCCATCCAAAAATGGTTAAAATAAAAATAGCTTAGGTGCTTAAAGGGGCAGCCTTCAGCTGTCTAGAAAAATCTTATAATCCGAAAAGATTTAGTCTCAGTGTTTCTGGTTTGCTATTTTTACAGCATTTGTTCCTTCTGCAAATATTTGTTGCATGTATACTATGCACAGGCATTGTGTTGGAGATTCCACAGATTTATTATGGTTTCTCTTCTAAGGTCTACTTGAGGTAAGAGATATCTCTTATCACTTAAAAACCTTGAAATCACTAAACTTTCATTTTCAATTGCAATCATTCACACATTGAGCAAACTTACTGAATACTTGCTGTATGCCAGGCACTGTCCTAGGCACTTTGGGCTATGTATCAGTGAGCAAAATAGACAATAATTTTGCTGTCTTAGAACTGACGTTCAAGCATTTAGGTGTTTTATGCTCTGAAGTTTGTAGGGCTGTCCTGAAAGTGCCACAGAAACTGTTTGCCACTCACAGACCTGTATAGTTTTGTAAGGTGGTGGTTTTCACTATCTGTTCCTGTGGGCCTTGTGACACCTCAGGGCTGGCAGGAGGAAGGAGAAGGGAATGTCCTCCTTCCCCAGCTCCATTTTAATCAGAGCTTTGCTACTCTTATATTTTGGGGATTGCTGGGAAGTTGGGAGTGGGGTGAGCTGGGCGAGAGTTCTCTTGCCTACAGGATGTTTGGAAATTTGGTCACATTAAAAATGTGATTGGCATTATCTGTGGCTGGCTGATATGGAATAAATTTTTGTCACATTGCCAGTTCTGTACTGAAAGGCAGTTGGAATAATAGCAAGCTCATTGCCTTTAGGTGCTGTTACCTTAATGATAGAGAGTTGACTTTTTTTTTTTTTGCGGTACGCGGGCCTCTCACTGTCGTGGCCTCTCCGGTTGCGGAGCACAGGCTCCGGACGCGCAGGCTCAGCGGCCATGGCTCACGGGCCCAGCCGCTCCGCGGCATGTGGGATCCTCCCGGACCGGGGCACGAACCCGTGTCCCCCGCATCGGCAGGCGGGCTCTCAACCACTGCGCCACCAGGGAAGCCCCTGAGAGTTGACCTTTTCTTACTTGGGCAAATGTGAAGGTCACAGCTGGCATTTTTTGGAAGCTAATATGTGCTAGGCTCTACACTAACAACTTTCACATTGTTCAATTTTCTCCTCAAAACAACCTAAAAGTGTAGCTGGTAATATCCAATTTTGATATAAGAGGATGCTGAACTTCTAAGAAGCCGGGTGTCTTGCTCAGACTTGTGCATGAAGTGGCAGAGTTTGGAGCTTATTTTGGCATTTCAGCTCCAGAATTCCTTGTAGGAACTGTCAGTGTAGTAGATTCATGGCTTCAGCTGGGGAAGGAGTTAGGGCTGACTTTTTCTATCTTTTTAAAGTTTATTCTGTTTCTGCTCCCACATGCCCTCTCTCCCCCATCTGCCTCCGAATGGAATGTTTCTCTGTGGTCTAAAAAGCAGTACTGGGTTCACTCTCATCTCTTTTACTTACCTCCCCCCCTTTCCATATGCACACAAACACTTCATGCCCTAAATGCAGCTATGGGGAGCCTAAGCGGTGTATGCAAAGTTTGGGATACTCCTCACACGTTTGCCAGAATGGCTTCTGATTGAGCAGAGTTCATGACAGCTAGCATGAGGTTAATTGGAATTGGATCCTGAATAGGTAAAAAAAAAAAAAAAAAAAAGTGTTTTTTTTTTTGGTATTTCCATTGTGTACAGCAGTGTTTGCAGTGAATGAAATTGATGCTGTGATCGGAAAGGAATGAGATGGTTCTAGAATGGGTTGACACTATGCCCATGATGATAAATGCAGAACACTGTGATCTTTTTTTTTTTTTTTTTTTTTTTTTTTAAGTAAAGGAAATGACCGTTTAGTATACACAAACAGCCATAGGTAAGAAAAAAACCGCTAACTGTGATATTTCTGGGCTTGGGATTATAGGCAACTTTAACTTTATATGTTTTTGTATTTTTCTTTTATATGGATGTGTATTAAACTTGTTACTGAAAATAAAAGATGACTAAAGAGTACATTCTGCTGCTGAGTTTAAAAAGGAGTCTGGGGACTTCCCTGGCAGTCCGGTGGTTAAGACTCCTTGCTTCCATTGCAGGGGACATGGTCCGGGAACTGTGGGTTCATGAACTGTGGGTTGGGTGGGCCTGTGTGTCCCACCTAACAAGTTTAATATGTTTGGTCCTGCGTGATTTTAGGTAGAAGCAAAACAATATTGGTGCCCAGTGCTCTAGCTGGTTTCACTGTTTTGTTTATAAATGCACACTATGTGACCAAATATTCCTTTATTGAAGATCTCTCCTCAGTGATAAAATTTCAAAAGGGCATCATTTATAGAAACTAATTATGGCGTGTGTCCTGGAGAAGGAACCAGCACTCTGTTTAATGGTTTCTTATAGCACATTTATACATTTTTACTTCCCCTGCCTTGTAGAAAAGAGACCGCAGTGTCCCTTTTCAAAGATTATGTAACATACATAACTGATACCGAGTGATTGCTGTGGTTAACTGCTAGTTCATTATATCTGTGAATGTTTCGTAATCTTGGAGAGATTATTTTGAAGTAAACTTTAATCAGAATTATAGAGTAGCATTTCTTATAAGGCATTTGCTCTTAACGTGTTTAATAACCTGAGACCTCTGAAATACAGTGAATTTATTTGCAAATCAAATTTGCCGTTAAATGGTATAAATAGCTTGTCAGATATCTGTGTGGCGAGTCTTGTGTTTTTGTCTTCACTAGTTAGTTCATCTATGCTGTGAGCAGGGTCTGGATCTGTGCAGTTGGGCTGCTTTATTGCTGTTCACAGCTTGCCTAGGGTCTTAATAATCCCATGGATTTTGGGTGTGATGGTGTAGCGGGCAGGGAGAGGAGCGCATTGCTTACCTCGGGGCCTGACAGAGGACAGGTGGTAAGAGAGCTGAGAGCTGTCAGGTGCTTCTGAAAACTGCAGGTGCCAGGGCCCCACCTCCACAGGCTGCTTCACCTCAACTGATGAGTAGTCACTCGTTTTTAAAATTATTGGCAGTTCTAATGTGCGGCCACATCTGAGTTGCGAATCAGTGCATTAAATGAAGAGGGTTGGACTTTGAGGGCTCATGTTCCCAGGTTGAACATACAGTGATTTCTGTCAGTGTTTATGCTGACCATTGAAAATGTCTTGGCTTCTAAAAATTGTTTTAGAAAACTTAGGAAACAACTTCATAATCTTACAGCAGTATCTTCTCCTACTCTTCCTTTCTTCTCCCACCTTCTTTTGTTAGCTCCTGCAGCTATTAAATCACTTCTTGAGTTGGAATTTAGTCTCATTGTTTTAAATGTTTGTAGAAAAGTGCCAGTTTAGCCAGAAGGTTGTAGTGAACCTTTCAAACGATTATTTTGGAATATGACATTTTGGAATATGACGCTGGGTTTTGTGTTTGCATTGCATCTTTCCATGGGGTTAAAAGCTACTAATATAAGAGTTTATCCAGTTTGCCATATCAGAACTAGAGTGGCTGAATACTACTATGTCTGTTTGACCTGGAGGATAGAAAGATGAGGCAGTCCTGACTGAGGGAGTGAGGCCTGCGTTAGGGGCCAGCAGTCATCAGCGTTTCTGACGTGCCAGGCGCTTCCCCAGCCAGCTCACAGCACGTTTGATCTTTCTTTTGGGAAGATGTAATGCATTCATCTGCCCTTTGGCTAATTGTAAGCGCATAGCAGGAGTGGAGGCATCGGTTCCCTTTGAGGAGCCACGACAGACCTCTCCTGGGGACCAGCCTTCTCCAGCACGCATTGGAAATTGCACAAGCACACGTGTCTCTTCCTCCCTGCACTGTGAACCTCTACTAAGGCCAGGAGGAGTCTCGTTTTATTCACTGTATGAGGTGTATTCACATCTTTATTTCGAATCTAATCTTGACAGGCTGGACCGTTGGGTAATATGAATGCTCATGCATGTCTTATGTAGAGAGCATCAGACAGCTGTCTTATTCTCTTTAAATAACTTAAGTATGGAGCACTAGTAAGAAGGTATTTTCTTAGGTGTTTTGTGTGAAATTCAAGGCATGTAAGATAGAGTGAAGGAGAGACGGTTTAATTTCGTTTTCTTCCCCTATTTACCTTGTTTATGACCAACAAGTACAAATAACCACTCATCAACAAAAACAAAACACAAGTCTGTTCCTTCTGGAAAATAATTATGTGGAATGATTATTTTCTGTTTGAAGTGCTTGTTTTAACTCCTTGCAGTGTGGGAACATTTAATCCAACGGATAAAACACAGTGTGGCCTGCCATGTTTTTGCAATTTTGGAATGCTTTAATCTTAAATAACAGGAGGAAATGCTAGAGTTCTAAATGTAAATATGGGCTGCTTTAGATTCATTTAATATTTTATTTGTTACTAGTTGGCAGAAAAACAAAAGTGTAAACATACAGTAAAATGGCTTTTTGTTCTAAATACTGTTTCAGGAGCTCTTTCCTAAGTCCTTGTGAATAAAATTACACTTGCCGTGTGTTTATAATCCTTTAAAATCCTCAAATCCGTAAAAAGAAACTTGACCCACAGGTTTAAATAAGGACTTTATTTACAGAAATGAATATTTCTAATTCTCTTAGAGTATCATTTTCTGGCTACTTATACAACAATATTCACTCAAGCCTGCTACAGAAACCATGCTATACTGTGTATTTGTTAGTATGTGAATTCAAAAGAAACTTGTTTTGGCTGTGAAATAAGTGCAGACTTGCTTTAAAATTGACCTTTAGTATAAATTCAAATAGGTTGACAGAAGAGCAGTTCAGTAAATTTTTATATGTCTAAAAGAGGGCCTGTTTCTTCATTATTGGCGATTCATTTCAATTTACTTTTTTTTTTTTTTCTTTTTTTTTTTTTTTTTGCAGTACACAGGCCTCTCACTGTTGTGGCCTCTTCTGTTGCGGAGCACAGGCTCCAGACGCGCAGGCTCAGCGGCCACAGCTCACGGGCCCAGCCGCTCCGTGGCATGTGGGATCTTCCCAGACCGGGGCACGAACCCGTGTCCCCTGCATCGGCAGGCGGACTCTCAACCACTGCGCCACCAAGGAAGCCCCCTCAATTTACATTTTTGTTGTGATTCCTGTTATTGAAAGAAAACCAAATCTCAAACCCTCATTGAATTTATCTCAGCAAAATGCTTTTCAGATTCTTGTTTTTGCTGCATTTAGTTGATTTACTTTATCTGCTTATCTGCAATCAGAAATGACGTAGATATTATTGCTGTGACTAAACTAAAAAAAGATTTTTTTTAAAGTACTCAGATCATATCGTGGGAATAAACTCCACTGACCTCAGCCTATTTGCCCTGAAAGTGTCTGTATATTTGCAGTAAATATTGTAACTTGAAGTATATGTTCTCATAGACTAAAGTGTCACCTTGAGACATTTTTCAGTTGCTTGCTTACTTTGGACGGTCAGTGTGGGCATCCCCTCTTTATTTTATATATGTCTGTCTGTAAGCTGCCAACTTCAGCAGACCTGTCTCAGCCCTTCGTTTATTTTCAGCCCCCTCCTCTCCCTTTCTAGAAGAAGGAGTGCTTGTTTCCTTTGCCATCTCTGGCATCATCCTTGCCTGCCTGCCTGTCCTCCTGCTTCTCTGCCTGTGACTCCTCAGTTTCTTTATACCTGAAATGTTGGTGTATCCTAAACATCTCATCTTTGCCCTCTTCCTTTACTTTCCCTTTTTCTGTTCTCAAGGCATCAGCCACCTCTGGTCTGTGTATATGTGCTGGTGATGTCTGGTCTAGATCTCCTGTCTTGGACTCCAGGCTGGCTTGTGCAGCTGCCCACTAGATGCCTTTACTTTCAAGTCCTCCTGGTCGTACTCAGCGTGGACAGGAGCAGAGCTCATTGTAATCTCTCCTCAAGCCTGCTGCTTCTGTATTCCCTACTGAAGAAGTCTAAGCCTGAGCCCCGTGAGTCCCGTGCAGTCTTCCACACCCTCATTGCCCCTGTCTCGGTAATCACCAAGTCTTGTGGGTCTGTCTTCCAGAATCTTTCACGCAGCCTTTCTCTCTGTCTTCAGTGCTTGCTGCTTAGTTCAGGTTCCCAGCAAACCCCATCTCTGTTACTGTAAAGGATTCTAACCAAAATTCCCTCCAGGCCCCACTCCCTTCCAAGGCAGAGGGCTACCTTGTGTTCATCTCACACTTCTGAATCCCTACCTTCTGGCATCCAGTCATACCAAGGACAACGTTTGAAAATAAAATGAAGTAAGTGGCCCAGTTCCCTTATGTAACAAGCAACAGTGTAGGTGAGTCTAGGACAGAGTTGTAAAGAATAGAGAATTCAGGGGCTTCCCTGTGGCGCAGTGGTTAAGAATCCGCCTGCCAATGCAGGGGACACGGGTTCGATCGCTGGTCCAGAAGATCCCACATGCCATGGAGCAGCTAAGCCCGTGTGCCACAGCTGCTGAGCCTGTGCTCTAGAGAGCGTGCACTGCAACTACTGAGCCTGCGTGCCACAACTACTGAAGCCTACGCGCCTAGAGCCCGGGCTCTGCAACAAGAGAAGCCACCGCCATGAGAAGCCTGTGTACCGCAACGAAGACTAGCCCCCTCTCGCAACCAGAGAAAAGCCCATGCACAGCAATGAAGACCCAACGCAGCCAAAAATAAAATAAATAAATTTATTTTAAAAAAAAAGAGTAGAGAATTCAGGATTTCGTCACAAGTGGACAGTATGCCTTCATTTTCCTTTTTAAAAAAATTTTTACTACAATTTTTAAAGGTTACTTTCCGCTTACAGTTACTACAGAATATTGACTATATTCCCTTTGTTCCACAATACCTCCTTGAACCTGTCTTACACCCAGTAGTTTGTACCTCCCGCTCCCCTACCTTTATGTTGCTCCTCTCCCCACTGGTAACCACTAGTTCTCTATATCTGTAAGTCTGCTTCTTTCTTGTTATATTCACTAATTTGTTGTATTTTTTAGACTTCACATATAAGTGATATCATACACATGTAAGTGATTTTCTCTGACTTAGCATAATGCCCTCCAAATCCATCCACGTTGCTGCAGATGGTAAACTTTCATTCTTTTTATGGCTGAGTAGTATTCCATTGTATACATGTACACCACCTATTCTTTATCCATTCATATGTTGATGGACAGTTAGGTTTTTTCCATGTCTTGGCAATTGTAAATAATGCTGCTGTGAACATTGGGGTGCATGTATCTTTTCAAATTCATTTTTGTTTTTCTCAGATGTATACCCAGTAGTGGAATTGCTGGGTCATATGGTAGTTCTATTTTTAGCTTTTTGAGAAACCTCCATACTGTTTTCCACAGTGGCTGCACAAATTTACATTCCTACCAACAGTGTACAAGGGTTCGCTTTTCCCCACATCCTTGCCAACATTTGTTATTTGTGTTATTTTTGATGATAGCCATTCTGTGACAGGTGTGAGATCATTGTGGTTTTGATTTGCATTTCCCTGATGATTAGTGATGTTGAGCAAGCATCTTCTCCTGTGTCTGTTGGCCATCTGCCTTTCTTCTTTGGAAAAATGTCTATTCTTCTGCCCATTTTAAAAATTGGGTTGTTTGTTTTTTTGATGTTAAGTTGTATGAGCTGTTTTTATATGTTAGATATTAATCCCTTATCGGTCATATCATTTGCAAATATTTTCTCCCATCTACTAGACTTTGTTTTGTCAGTGGTGTCCTTTGTTGTGCAAAAGCTTTTAAGTGTAATTAGGTCCCATTTGTTTGTCTTCACTTTTATTCCCTTTAGGAGATGGATCCAAAAAAATATTGCTTCAATTTATGTCAGAGTGTTCTGCCTATGTTTTCCTCTAGGAGTTTTATAGTATCCATTCTTACATTTAGGTCTTTAAGCCATTCTTAGTTTATTTTTGTATATGTGTTAGAGAATGTTCTGATTTCATTCTTTTACATGTAACTATACAGTTTTCTCAGCACCACTTATTGAAGAAACTGTCTTTTCTCCATTGTATATTCTTGCCTCCTTTGTCATAGATATTGTAGATTAATTGACCATTAGTGTATGGGTTTATTTCTGGTTTTTCTATCCTGTTCTATTGATCTGTATGTCTGTTTTTGTGTCAGTACAAAATCATACTGTTTTGATTACTGTAGCTTTGTAATATAATCTCAAGTCAGGGAGTGTGATTTCTCCATCTCTGTTCTTCTTTCTCAAGATAGTTTGGCTATTCGGGGTCTTTTGTGCTTCCATATACATTTTAAAATTATTTGTTCTAGTTCTGTGAAAAATGCCATTGGTAGTTTGATAGGGATTGCAGTGAATCTGTAGATTGCCTTGGGTAGTATAGTCATTTTAACAATATTGATTCTTCCAATCCAAAAACATGGTATGTCTTTCCATCTGTCTGTGTTGTCTTCAATTTCTTTCATCAGCATCTTAATAGTTTTTGGAGTACAGGTCTTTTGCCTCCTTAGGTATGTTTATTCCTAGGTATTTTATTCTTTTTGATGCAATGGTAAATGAGATTGTTTCCTTAATTTCTGTTTCTGATAATTTGTTGTTAGTGTATAGAAATGCAACAGATTTCTGTGTATTAATCTTCTTTAATTAATTAATTTTTGGCTGCATTGGGTTTTTGTTGCTGCATGCGGGCTTTCTCTAGTTGCGGCGAGCGGAGGCTACTCTTAGTTGTGGTGTGCGGGCTTCTCATTGTGGTGGCTTCTCTTGTTGCGGAGCATGGGCTCTAGGCGCGCGGGCTTCAGTAGTTGTGGCACATGGGCTCAGTAGTTGCGGCTTGTGGGCTCTAGAGAGCAGGCTCAGTAGTTGTGGCACATGGGCTTAGTTGCTCCGTGGCATGTGGGATCTTCCCGGACCAGGGCTCGAACCCATGTCCTCTGCATTGGCAGGCAGATTCTTAACCACTGTGCCACCAGGGAAGTCCCCAGTGTATTAATTTTGTATCCTGAAACATTACCAAATTCTTTGATGAGCTCTTGTAGTTTTCTGGTGGCATCTTTAGGATTTTCTATGTATAGTGTCATGTCATCTGCAAACAGGGACAGTTTTACTTCTTCCTTTCCAATTTGGATTCCTTTATTTCTTTTTCTTTGATTGCTTGGCTAGGACTTCCAAAACTGTGTTGAATAAAAGTGACGAGAGATCCTTGTCTTGTTCCTGATCTTAGAGTGAATGCTTTCAGCTTTTCACTGTTGAGTATGACGTTAGCTGTGGGTTTGTCATATGCCTTCATTTTTTCAGAAAACGGTGCTCAGGTCTGTTCTGGTTAAGGGAACTAAACTATCAAAGTTTTACAAACTTAGGCACATGTGGAGCCCACTTTTTATTTAGTCTCCTAGTATACTTGAAAGACTTACAGAAATGTTTTAAAAACGTTAGATTTTTAACTATTTACAAGTTATTGTTGAAACTGTGTTTGGCAATATGCCTTCAAATATTCTGAAATTGTTATATTCTTGTCAGGATCCCTGAGATTTTTTTTTTTAACCCCAATTATCTCCTTGATACCCATATTCACACAGCTCACTAGAGCAGGGAGAGGCACCTGCTAGAGCAGGGAGAGGCACTGGTCTTTGACTAAAGCGTGTCTTTCGAAGATTCTAATAAAAGGATAGGAGAGATTGGTGGTAGGAAAAATGATCACAGCTCAACTCTGACCAAGGACGATGTACTTTTTAGCCTCCTCTGACCCTGTGAAGCGAGGGAACAAGCAAGTTCTCTACTTTGTGTCTTAACTTGTGTTTGTACCTTTTATTACTGAGTCACCATATATTCACATGACTTCACACATTTTCTCTCCTCTTTGATATGTAATGAAAGACACCATTCATTACTCACTTCAGATGCAGTGGAAGACCCAGCATATAGAAATGTCAGTTATTGTTTAAAAAAAGCCTCAAAAGACTGAGTAAGCTTTGAATTTTCTGTTCAGAGAGTGGGGTTAATAATTAGGAAGATTCACATGGCTTCTAATAAAATAATTTTACCCACTTGCTCAGAAAAGCTGCAAGGTTTTTACTTGCATAAATCGTTTTTCTTTTTTTTAAAAAGTCATTATTCTTTACCCTTACAGAAACAACTTTTACCTGAAAAATCCTGTAAGCATTTTTTTCCCCCAGAGATAAAAGCAGGCTGTTTTTGCCAAGTTCCTGTAGTGACTGGTTGGCAAAGGTGTGAATGAAATCTAGACTTTGTACTTTCTTCTCTCTGTCCTGTCTTTTATATTGATGAACAATTTTTAGGCCTCCACAGGATATGTAATTATTTGTCAGTGGAGGAATGAGCTACAGCTCAAGCAAATACTCAGGGCACATGGTTGCTTGACGTTGAAATTCTGGCTTCCTTAGTGTCATTTAGGTCTCATGCTTCAGGAATTAATTTTTTAAAACATAAAATCTCTGAAGATAAAACTGACTTTTTGTACGATAAAAGATCTTGAAAGGATATATCTTAATCTTTATGGCAGAGATTGTCTTTAAGGTGTGCTTGGTACGAAATCACAAGGAGAAAAGTCTTTTGAGTCGTTGGGTCTTTGGGGATTATGTTATGAACACAGAATATAAGCTTGCTTCTTAAAATCCACTAAAACCACCTCCCTTTACTGTATGTATTGATCTTTGACTTGAATTGAAAAGGGGTTTGGTTTTCTTTTCCCTCTATAATGTCATTAAAAAGACATTGGGCCTATGGGTATTTGGTCTTAAATTGGATTTTCTTACAAAGAGAAAAGGAAAAAATGGCTTTGGGTGTTAGGGCATAACAAAAACTAGGCCCTTCCTTATGAAAATTGAATTTGTGCCTGTTCTGTGTTAGTACTGAGGCTGTACATCATCCAGATGATTGCACAGATGCTTATTCATGCGGTTGAGGACTCATCTCGGTCTGTGGCTTCGAGGGATCTTGTCAGAAGCTAATGATGAGAGGGTGTAGCAGTAGTGCCGACAGTAGCACACGAGACCCTTTTGTTCATTCTCTTGATCATGACTTTACATTAGGAATCAAAGCCTTTAGAAGCTCAGTGGAAAGAAGCCCCAGTGTGTTGCCCTGATGATGATACTGTCATGGGTTGCTTACTCCTTGATTAAAACCTCCTAGCTGTGTAGTCAATACTATTCAACTATTGGGGAATATAAGACTGAGGAATAAATTGTTAGTTGTCATTAGAGAAAATAATAATGTTATGATTAGAAGAAAGGTTGTATAAGATAATTACAGTCTTGTTCTCCTCATCCCATCACTTACTTTGGAAGACTTGATGCACTGCCAAGACGCACTGCCATGAAATCTAGAATAACTGCATAATGTTTTGGTGGCAGCTTCCCGGAGAAGACCTTTGGCTTTGGAGTGGGGGGACCAGCCTGGGTTTGACTTGCCACGTGTGGCTGTATGGCTGAGAGCTCCTTACTTAAGCTTTGCAGGGTGTTGGGCGCGTGAATCCTCTAGCATAGCACCAGTGTGGAAGAGGTGCTTAGTAAATACTTTTCCCCTTCCTGTCTCTGTGTAAGTTGCGCATTTCCCTCTCCTGGTCCCAGATTCCCAGTGGAATGCTCCTTCAGGCCGGTGCGATGGAATACGCCGTGTGCTGATGGGGAGAGCATGGCGTTGGCTCCTGTGGAGAGCATGGCGTTGGCTCCTGTGGGTGCGGGCCCTGTGCGCGCCAACCACTGCGGGTTCCAAATAACACTCTTTCCTTGCCCGGCAGGTGCCTGAGATCATCAGCTCCATCCGGCAGGCGGGGAAGATCGCCCGCCAGGAGGAGCTCCGCTGCCCTTCCGAGTTCGATGACACGTTCGCCAAGAAGTTCGAGGTGCTGTTCTGCGGCCGCGTGGCGGTGGCGCACAGGAAGGCCCCGCCCGCCCTGATCGACGAGTGCATCGAGGGCTTCAGCCACGTGAGCGGCGGTGGCTTCTCCTCGGATCAGCTCAGGGCTGCACCGCAGCCGCCGGGGGACCGGGAGCGGGGCCCGCGGCCGATGCGCAAGTCCTTCTCCCAGCCCGGGCTGCGCTCCTTGGCCTTCAGGAAGGAGTTTCAGGATGCAGGCCTGCGGAGTAGTAGTTTTTTCAGCTCCTTTGAGGAGAACGGCATCGAGAACCACCTGATTAGTGGACACAATATTGTGCAGCCGACGGATATTGAGGAAAATCGAACTATGCTCTTCACGGTAAAATATTATCAAAGCCTCATGCGCATCCCCAGTCTGATCTGTGTGTTTAAAAGAAAATCTGCTCTATCAAGCGAAGATTCTTTGTGAATTTCTTTTGGATTTATGTGTGAAGCCATATGTTTTTATACTGAATAATTCTTTTCTCAAGATAAAATCCTTCTTTAGTCCCTAATTAGCCTTTGGAATTCATCAGGGAGTCACATAAAGAGACTCTTATCTTATATCCTCTATGATTTTTATCCCCCTCCCCCATGGTTGTGAAGACACCTTTTCAGTGTGGAAAGAAGAGTTAATATGCGTAAAAGAGGCCCCCAAAGGAGATTTTAAAAATGGATATTAATTTCAAGTAATGTATTTCAACAGAATCTTTTTGGAAAATACCCCTTCTTTACTATTTTTACTAATTTTGTAAAATACTTACCCTTTGTTATCTGGATAATTAGATTTGGGGATAACATGATATTTGAAATTGATACCCAAGCTGAAATATTAGTTTAGCCAATTGCTTACTCACTTTTTTTCTAGAAACGGTTTGGTAAACTGACAGCCAAATGCCAGGAAAGGCATGGGCAGGGAAGCTGTCCCTGGCAGTCCCCGCTCCTGGGTTCCATGCTGATCTCGGCTCTTCTGGTCAGGCTGCCCTCCCTGGGAGTCCTCTGGGTCTAAGCCGATGGGACTCAGCTGGCCCAGTAGCAAGCTGGTCCCTGACAGTATAGGGAGTGGATTGTTCCTCGGCCTCCTCTGTCTCTTTTTTGGCCTAAGGCTGACTGACATTCTAGAGAGAGCAACATGAGCTTAAATGTAATGTCTTGCGTCTGTGCCTAATTCGGGGCAGTGGATGGCCCAGGGGTGAGGAAGCTGGCTGTGTGGATGTATGCAGGTTCAAGATCAAGATGGGGTGTCAGAGGGCCGATTTCTTCCTCTTTTCATGGTTGACCTAGTATACTGAAAAGAGTGCTACATTGGCAGTCAGTCTGGTGCTGTAATGTGTGATATATATTTTAAAAAAAACAAAACAAAGCAAAAAACCTCTTGGTGTCATTGGGAAAGCTGCTCAGTGCATTTATTTTCAAGTACTTATTACGTGACTGCTGTATACAGGGTCCTGTGTAATACGTTAGAAATACAGCAGTGAACAAGACAGGCATGATCTCTGCCCACGTGGAACTTAAATTCCAATGAGAGACTGGCAATTGATTGTACAGGTAATTGTCTCACTAAAATTGTGATAAATGCCGTAAAGGAGAAGTAAAGGATGCTGTGAGGGCATCTGGGGAATCAGGGAAGACATTCTTGAGGAAGTGATTTTCACTGAGCAGAGGTTTCATTGTGGCCAGCTGGGTTCAGGGAGCAGCAAGGTGAGGGAGGGATGCTGCACAGTCAACAGTGTGGTTATTGCAACACAGTCCCCTGCTGTATTGGAGATCTGTTATGCTGACCCGGGTCTGTCAGACAGTGTTAATTTGTGCTAACGCTCTAGCTTTTTTAGAAAGTCAGGTAAACAGTAGTGAATACCTAACACAGTATGCATTCAACAAATGGTAGATTGTTTTAACAGTAATTTAAGATGACTTTTCTAATCGTTAGGAAGTGTTCTAGAAATCTTGAAAGAGAAGCTCCTGTTTCTTGGGAGGTTCACTTATGGAGAAACCTCTCTTCCTTACAAAGGGGGCATGTGGGAACCTGAGGCTTAGTTGCCAACTTCTGTATATTTGGTCCTTTCACCTCAAGACTGCTGCCTGATGTAGGTGAACACACTGATGGTTGTCTGTGCTACCTGAAATCTGTAGGATAGGTTGTGACCTTGAAGTGATTTTCTACATGAGATGGTCAGAATTCTCTAGGAGCTTGACCCATTGAGTCTTTATTTTCATAGGTTATGAAATGAGAAAGTTCGTGTATAAATCTGAATTCAGTGTTTACAAAAAGCTAGTTTCTTTTTTTGTTTGTCTTTTAAGATTGGTCAATCTGAAGTTTACCTCATCAGTCCTGACACCAAAAAAATAGCGTTGGAGAAAAATTTTAAGGAGATATCCTTTTGCTCTCAGGTAAATGGAGATGGGTTATCAGCTCAATTGCCATTTAATTTTTTAATGAATTCTTTTACTGTCATTCAGCAGAAGTGGTTACGGTCACAAGATGTATGCTTTCTAAGTACTGGGTTTGTGATCTTGCATTTCCTTTTGTGTATTAAGGCAAACTATAAATGTAATTTTGAAATTAAGAATTTCGCTTTTAGCATCCATAACCTACTGGAGAAAATAGGTCTCCTTTTCTTTTTTTTCAGGCATTGGTAGTAATGTTCCACAGTCATGATTTCCAGGTGTGTGTGTGTGTGTCTGTGTGTGTGTGTGTGTGTGCATATTTATATATACACTCACACACAGATAATATTTTAAAATAGATACTTTTTACTTTATAAAAATTCATAACTTTGGGGGTACCAAGATCATTATTTCTTCTTCCTTAAAATATAATAGATAGTGACTACTTTTGAGGATGTTTTCCTCAGAGTACAGTATCTACTTGAGTTCTTGCTTGCAAATCTCCTGGGTGTGTTTCATAGAGAGATTTTGGAGAATCTATCAATTAAAATGAGCTATGCCAATTTTACTCAGAATCTTCCTAGCAAATATGAGTTATAGTTTGGTTACTTTTTAAAAGTCTGACTTATTTTCTTGCTTCCATTTTCTCAAAATAAATAAGATATAATGAAAGTCTCATTGTTTGCTGATTTATAATGTGATCTACATAAGAATGCAGCAGGGAATTTTTTCCCTCAAAAGGTGAAAATAAAGAACGTTCCTGAGTAAGATCAAATGGGGAACCACTTTTTCCAAATCATATTCCCCTGAGGAGTAACCACTAGCATATGCTTAACTTGTGTTTGGAGAACATTGATGGAGATGCCAGGGTATGTCAGTGATTGCCCGTTTATTGGGAAATACTTGCGCTGAAAGTGAGATTCTCCATAGATGTTTTATCTTGATTTGCTGCTATTTCTATTGTAATGTTAGTATTAAATATCTGCTTTTTCATTTGATAGTTTAATTATTTCCTAAAGGGTACAGTTTACAAGTTTACATGATCACCTTCCCTTCAAGCTATCAGCCACCCATGTCTCTGCCTGCTGGTGCTTTCAGGAGACGCTGCATATTAATGTTTATGGGTGATGTCTTACCTGTATTAAGGTGCCTCTTAGCCGATACTTTCAAAACAAGCGTACATTTTAATATTTATTAAAAAGAGCTCTTAGGAAACTATGGTAGGACTTTGGCCTTCATATCTTATGTTTAAAAGCGTCTCTATTCTTTTGTGTGTATAATTTTTGACTCATTCTTCCTACCAGTTTACTTCAGCATTTACATATTTTTTATTTTGGTCGTACGTATGTTTTAAGTCTTTTAAACTTTGTGTCTGCATGTGTTTGCGTGTGTGTGCATATGTGTTTGTACGTTAATCTCTCGTCTGCTTATTCCTTGATACCGAAGAAGAATTCTCATTTTTTTGTGTCAGCTTTTCTCCACTTCCTTTCACTACTAAAATGAGCAGTAAAAACTCCAGTTTTCAGATCCTACTTCTCTTATTGTGGGGATAATCAGAGTAACATTTTAGTAGAACTTCATATTTGAGAGATGTTTTTAGACATTTAAAATATCTGAGAAAGTAATACTTTTATAGTGTCCTTTAAAATTGTGCTGTGTGAATCTTCAGTTGCATGTCTGGCAATGGTGCCTTTCTGGATACAACTCACCATTCCTTGTTCTTGTCCCTGCCTTCAACAGGGTATTAGACATGTGGACCACTTTGGGTTTATCTGCCGAGAGTCTTTGGGAGGTGGAGCCTTTCATTTCGTCTGTTATGTGTTTCAGTGCACAAATGAAGCTCTGGTAAGTGAGAAGGGGCCGTTCTTACCTTAAAGTCTCCTTTTTACAAGGGATTTCAACCTCACTGATTTCTTTACTTAGTAAAGCCATATGGCCTGATGGACATATTATTTATTTTTTTAAAAAAAATTTATTCATTTATTTATCTATTTTTGGCTGTGTTGGGTCTTCGTTTCTGGGCGAGGGCTTTCTCTAGTTGCGGCGAGCGGGGGCCACTCTTCATCGCGGTGCGCGGGCCTCTCACTGTTGTGGCCTCTCCTGTTGCGGAGCACAAGCTCCAGACGCGCAGGCTCAGTAGTTGTGGCGCACGGGCCTAGTTGCTCCGCAGCATGTGGGATCTTCCCAGACCAGGGCTCGAACCTGTGTCCGCTGCATTGGCAGGCAGATTCTTAATCAGTGCTCCACCAGGGAAGCCCCTGACATATTATTTGGCTTTAATTATTCTTTCGTCACTATTTGATAACCAGCTAGTACATACCCGAGACTTAATTGGATGTGCATTTTCAATTTTCATCATTCTTAAAGGCCTGCTCACTTTCACCCTCTGCTTTAGCATTTTTCAAATGTCATTTTGGACTTTTGATCAGAAGAGTTGGTTTTCGTTACAGTATTTTAATTTGCGTCTAGTTTTTACCTTATCTCCTTGAAGAACTGCGAGCATTTGTAGTGTTTCTAGGCTATGTGTAATTCTAGCAGGTATTATGATTATTATCCATTAACCTGTGACTAATAGTCCAGAAGAATCCTAAAGTACTGAGTCTTTCCACAGAGTCCTGAAATCTCTGCCCAGCTCTTTTTTTTTTTAATAAATTTATTTATTTATTTTTGGCTGCGCTGGATCTTTGTTGCTGCGCAAGGGCTTTCTCTAGTTGCGGTGAGCGGGGGCTACTCTTCGTTGCAGTGCACGGGCTTCTCATTGCAGTGACTTCTCTTGTTGCGGAGCACGGGATCTAGGCGCGTGGGCTTCAGTAGTTGTGGCTTGCGGGCTCTAGAGCGCAGGCTCAGTAGTCGTGGTACACGGGCTTAGTTGCTCCGCGGCATGTGGGATCTTCCCAGACCAGGGCTCGAACCCGTTTCCCCTGCATTGGCAGGCGGATTCTTAACCACTGCGCCACCAGGGAAGTCCCGTCTGCCCAGCTCATTTTAAATGGACTTTTTGCTGACTATAGTCTCCTCTCTTCGATCAGGTGGATGAGATCATGATGACCCTGAAGCAGGCCTTCACAGTGGCCGCCGTGCAGCAGACAGCGAAGGCGACGGCCCAGCTGTGTGAGGGCTGCCCCCTGCAGGGCCTGCACAAGCTCTGTGAGCGGATTGAGGGTGAGCCGGGGTGGGAGGGCGGCAGGGTGGGTGGGGGGCAGTTAAGGGTCCTGGGCAAATTCGTTGGAAGGTTCTGCCCCGTGGAGGCTTGTGTTAGTTACAGGGCTCATAGGTGGATGTCTTATGTATGTCAGGCACTGTGCCTAGACCGTCTCCCCTCAAGGGGCTCTGAGGGCAGTGGGGGAGTAAGGGGACCACAGGGAACAAGACCAGTTGCACTGTTAGCAAGGTGGTGTGAGTGGTCAGTCACTTCAGGTGCCATGGAGGGGTCTCGTAACAAGAGAGCTAAGAATTTCCACCGGGTAAGTCAATTACAGGGTCATTGATACCCTCTGATACCCTCTGCCGGAACAGTTTTAGTGGAGGCAGCGGCCGTAAGGTAGGTTGCAGTTGAGGAGCCTATGAGAAAGAGCACAGGAAGTGATGCTGCGAGTATGGACTACGATTTCTAGAAATTTCGCTTAGGGAGAAACCGCAGTACATGTTACGGTTTGCATACTTAAGATGTGCCTGGCACTCTACTAAGTGTTTTCTTTAACATGTATTATCATCCACTTAATCCTCACCACTTCCTGGGAGGAAAAGGGATTATTTGCACATTTCAGGGATAAGCAAACTTAGTTTCTGGGATTTGGGGATGATAACCATCCTGATGGGTTTGAAGTCGTATCTGATTTCCCTTTTTAAAGACAAATTGACATCATCTTAAGGTCTTTGAAGTTTCATTTGCTGGCATTCCAGTGCTCTTTAAAATGAATCAAAATGATTACCATTTTCAACCGTGTTTTCCTAGTTGTTACTCTTTGCTGACATTATACAAAATATATTTGGGAACAAGAAAACGTGTGCTTTAACAAGAGATCCCATCTGAGAGGATCACTAACCCTTTCCTTAGTGGTTGTCAAGATAAGGTAAATGATGACAGAAATGTCTCTTATGAGCTTATTAGGAAGCCAACAATGACTTTGGCCTTGAAGATAAAGCAGATCCTGATCTGCAGGAACTGGAAGGGTTCCAGAGTTCCACTTCATAAATCTTTCTTTGGTCTGGCTTAGCTTTCAGAAAAATATAGCTGAAAAGTTTAATTGTGGTGGGGATTTTGCTGCTATAGTTTCGGAATTATCATTTCATTTATCTTTTTACTGGATAAAATCCAAGCAAAGCAGAAAGCTATGCTAATGTAAAAACATCCAATAAATAGCACAATTAGAAGGCTAGTGAGGGTTATATTTTGCCTACATGATGGGAAGCATTTCTAAAGTATAGATGGCACATTATTAGAGCCATCCTTAGTAGGGGAGATGCTGATTATTTTATGAACAGTTCAAGGTTCTTGCCTTTTGCTATATTGCATCCCTAAAAAGTAGAATGAAGTCATTTATTAAAGCTCATTGTATGTTCCCATAGGAGTAGTTCTAATAGGAAGTTATGATCTGGCCAGGAGCTCCATAAACTGTGGAGAGGACCAATGACATGGCAACAAAAAGAAAGACTTAAAGACTGGTTTTTTAAAATAAATAAATTTATTTATTTATTTATTTTGGCTGCATTGGGTCTTCATTGCTGTGCGCGGGCTTTATTTGCGGTGAGCAGGGGCTGCTCTTCGTTTCAGTGTGAGGGCTTCTCATTGCGGTGGCTTCTCTTGTTGCAGAGCACGAGCTCTAGGCGCATGGGCTTCAGTAGTTGTGGCACGTGGGCTCAGTAGTTGTGGCTCGCAGGCTCTAGAGCGCAGGCTCAGTAGTTGTGGCGCACGGGCTTAGCTGCTCCACGGCCTGTGGGATCTTCTCACACCAGGGCTCGAACCCGTGTCCCCTGCATTGGCAGGTGGATTCTTAACCACTGTGCCACCAGGGAAGTCCCAAGACTGTTTTCTTAATAAGTTGATATAGTCAGTATGCTCTGGAATCTGTAAAATAGAATAAATACACTGTACGTATGGGTGCTGTTGGACACTTACAACATGTAAGGGGTGCAGCTGTGCTGATTCTGTGTTTGAACTATGTACAACTGCTAGTATTTATATGGTGTTTTGCTTATTTTAAAGTTTAGAGGAGCATTTTGGGAATTCTTGGAATGAATTATACTTGCACTAAAAAGAAAAAAAAGTTTTACTGAGGTTTCCTTTTGCTCTCTAAGTAAATTTGCCTTCAGCAAAGCAAAGGCATTCATCAGAGCTCCCTTTAATAAGAGCCTTTTCAACCAGACAGCGTGAAGGCGGGCTCACTTGCCTCTCTTCTCCCCTCTAAAGCCTTTTGGCATCACGTGGGGAGTGCCGCCTTCTTGCTGCAGAAACTCCCTCCCCCCGCCACCCAGGCTGAAGGTAGTGAGAAGCCCTGTGGAGGGTGCACAGTGGAGAGCAGGCGCTGGGACCGCAAAGACCACCTCTGGTTTGAGATGGGGCAGGAAGAACCTAATGAATTGAGGCACCCTGAAGACAAGGATAGAACTGTCTAAGGATCTCTCCACACCTGCTGAATATGAAGAGTAGTCTGTATGATTTCACCTGAGATTGTTAGAAGTATATATAATTAGTCTGACTCTTCTTGGGGTTTTTCTCCACATGTGAATGTCTCATCAAGCAGTACAGTGTGTCCAAGAGAGGTTGTTTGCACTGTGTCACTGACATCCATACGCAGGGAGGATTTTTATTTAATGATTTCTGAGTGCTAATTTTACTCGTAAATTTAAACACCGTTTTGATTCAACATGTAAGTAGTTAGTGCAGTAAAGGCATCTCTGTTTGCCTGGCTTATATGACCTGACAGCTTGCCTGAGGAGTACCTGAACTGTTTTCTGATAAAATTCATCTGTCCTTTCTGCACTTGTACTGACCTCTTTTTTTTCTGATTGAAGAATAGTTGACTTACAATATTATTAGTTTCAGATGTATAACATAGTGAGTCAGTATTTTTATTTCTTATGTACCATACAATATCATTATGACATTATTGACTGTATTCCCTGTGCTGTACTTTACATCCCTGTGACTTATTTATTTTATAACTGGTAGTTTAATCCCCTGGTACATCTTAATCCCCTTCACCTATTTCACCCTTCCCCCCTTCCCCTCCCCGCTGCGACCATTAGTTCTTTGTTAAGTCTGTTTCTGTTTTGTTGTATTTGTTTGTTTTTTGGATTCCACGTATAAGTGAAAACATACAGTACTTGTCTTTTTCTTGCTGACTTATTCACTTAGCAGTGCACTTCAGTGTTGAAGGCAGTGGCGTCAGGTGACTTGACTGCCTGGGTAAAGGAGCAGTGGAGTGTCCTAGGGTGGTTGCTGGGGGCAGACAGATGTGGGTCAGATTCTGACTTTGTCCCTTCCTTAGCTGATAACCTTGGGCAAGACATTTGACTTCACTGTGCCTCAGTTTCTTCATCTATAGACCTTGGGATTGCTAAAAATAGTGCCCACTCCAAGGATTATGTTGAGGATCAGATGAGATTATTTATGTAGTGTTGCGTGAAGTGGCACAGCAATCACTTAAGAAATATTGGCTTGGGGCTTCCCTGGTGGCGCAGTGGTTGAGGGTCTGCCTGCCGATGCAGGGGACGCGGGTTCGTGCCCCGGTCTGGGAAGATCCCACATGCCGCGGAGCGGCTGGGCCCGTGAGTCATGGCCGCTGCGCCTGCGCGTCCGGAGCCTGCGCTCCGCAGCGGGAGAGGCCACAGCAGTGAGAGGCCCGCGTACCGCACCGCGGAGCGACTGGGCCCGTGAGTCATGGCCGCTGCGCCTGCGCGTCCGGAGCCTGCGCTCCGCAGCGGGAGAGGCCACAGCAGTGAGAGGCCCGCGTACCGCAAAAAAAAAAAAAAAAAAGAAATATTGGCTTTTATTTTTATGGTGGCCTCTTAGGGTCTTCTTGCCCCCCCCCCCCCGCAAAAAAAGAAAACGGTGGTGGAAAGAGGAAGGACTTCTGGGAGCTGCAGTGGTTTGAGTAGGGGCAGCGACCTCGCCACCGCCTGTTAGGAGGGTGAGGGCCCTGCCTTCTGCTGCAGGGGGCGGGGTGGGCGAGCGAGGAGCACTGGCGCTGGGGCAGGCTTGGCTGCTGATTGGCCTCCTGACCTGTCAGTCACCAGGCTTCTGCGGACCTCAGCAAACTCATCTGTAAAACAGAGGCCTGATTTCCAAGTCCCTGTTCTAGATTTCAGAGCTGTCCCCACTGGCCATCCTAGTAATGTAGATAAATCTGGCCCAGAGACTTGGCCAAGGCCCTGCCCAGTGGCTCACCCTCAGGAGGAGGAGACGGGGTGGCATGTGGATGGGGACAGGACTGCCCTTGGAATAAAAGTAATCAGCAGCAGTTTTTTTTCCACGATAGTTAGGTCAGCAAATCCTTCATCCCAAATCTTTTCATCATGGGTAGCATTTATCTCTGGCACCAAGAAAAGGCAAAACAGGGTCTGAGCCATATATGTGTGGAGAAGGAACTTTCTGAAATACCAGATTCTAATGAACATTAAAATTGCAACTTTATTTTAATTAATTAATTTATTTATTTATTTATTTTAAATTTATAGAATTGCAATTTGCAACCTTAATCCATACAGTTTTTTCTTTTGAAGCTAAGTTACTCAACATATCTTTTGGAATAAAGCCCAATCTTATCTTCATTTTGGGATTTTTGATATTTTCCTATCAATTCTTTCACTGAATTGGGAAGAGCTCCAAATTAATTATAATCTGTATTGTGAGCTCTTTTTCTTTTTAAAAAAATTAATTTATTTATTTATTTTAAATTTTTGGCTGTGTTGGGTCTTTGTTTCTGTGCGAGGGCTTTCTCTAGTTGCGGCAAGCGGGGGCCCCTCTTCATCGCGGTGCGCGGGCCTCTCACTGTCGTGGCCTTTCTTGTTGCGGAGCACAGGCTCCACACGCGCAGGCTCAGCGGCCATGGCTCACGGGTCCAGTTGCTCCGCGGCATGTGGGATCTTCCCAGACCAGGGCTTGAACCCGTGTCCCCTGCATTGGCAGGCAGATTCTCAACCACTGCGCCACCAGGGAAGTCCGCAACTTTATTTTAATGACTTTCCCTCAGAATCCTTTGTGATGTTATTTAAGTGGCCATAAGACTGTTACTAAGCATGTGGTAAAGGGAAAGTTGTTAGCCACACAAATCACTTTCTTGTGAAAGAGCCTATCCTGTAAGAGAAGAATGTTGGTCAGTTTTCAAATGGGGCAGTAGTTGTTTTTCCTTAAGGGAGATTGTCTAGTTTACATATAAATACTCCCTGAGAATTTATCGTTTTCTGCGGACAGTGTTCTGGTTGTGTGAGGTGTTCTAACATGGAGTAGTGGCGAAAAAAGGCAATTTGGAACCACACAAAGCTGATGTAGAGTCCAGTATGGGGTCTTTGGGAATTAAGTGAGCTCTCTGGGTCTCGGTTTCCTTAACTGTAAAATGGCGCTAATCGAGTCCTCTTTACCAGATTGTTCTGAGTATTAAATGAAATGATACAGGCCTGATGTTTAAGTCAGTGCCTACCACGTGAGGGCTCAGTCAAAAAATGTTGCTTGTTGTCAGGGTCATCATCATCACCGACATTATTGATTAGAATTTCCATAAACCCTCAGAAGCCTGAAGAAGGTGGTTAAGCCATGTAAGAGGGGGGAGTGAGCATGGAAAGTGTTAAGTCTACCTCGTAACTGTTACCTAGAGTGTTCTCATGTCTCTTTTTTTCTCTTAATAGGAATGAATTCTTCCAAAACCAAACTAGAACTCCAGAAGCACCTGACAACATTAACTAATCAGGAGCAAGCAACTATTTTTGAGGAGGTTCAGGTACAGTACTGGTTTTAAATTTCCAGAAGGAAGAAAGGAGGCAGCTTCTCTGTGAAATTTTGTTTATAAAAAATAGCAAAGCAAACCTGTCAGATCCTCAAGGAAGTGGGCCTGAGTTCCTCTAGGTTTAAGCTTTAACAGCCTCGGGACAGGGGCCAGGTCAGAATTGCAGATTCGTATCAGGGCTTGGTTTTTCATGTGAAAACTACTAAACCAGGGGAGCTCTCCCTTAAGGAATGAGAGAAAGGAAATAATAAAGTGGAGAGAGCCTCAGCCTCGGAGACAGGGGACCTGGATTTTGGTCCCTGAGCACTGCTCTCCCTGGGAGACCTCTGCTAGCTCCTTCCCGCTTGGGATTTCAGCCCTAAGTGTGAGATGTTATATCTTAAGGATGGAACATCTTGTACATGAAATTGAACATAACTTTTCTTCCTCGCTCTTTATTTTCAGTTTTGAAAATAAATTTAGGTGTTACCTACTATATGGTATATCAAACCTAAACATAAAAACAAAATACAGAAGAAAACCCAAGCTCATCGGTTTTCTGCATTAAGCCCGGAACCACACTGTCGTCCTTGTGTTTAGATGCACTTATCTCGGGAAACCACACTGTGTGTGCTGGCATGCCTATAGGTCTGTTCATTATGAATCTTTAATGAGCTCATCAAAAATTTCATGTCTGCTTTAGCCGAGGGGCATTTTCTGTGGTTTTGTGGCACTTTCCTAGGGAGGAGTGTACATCAGAACAAAGCATAAGTCTCTAGTGGGGAGGAGAGTGCCAGGGCTTCCGCACATAGAGAAGTCTTTAAACGAAACAAGACGACCAGCAAGTCTAGACTGTAGGTTCTCTCTCCCTCTTCACTGAGGGAAAGGCTATAGACAGGGCCTGTGATCTGTTTTCTGTTAGAGTGAAAAATTAAAGAATTGTCTTTTTTTTTTTTTTTTTTTTTTGTGGTATGCGGGCCTCCCTCTGCTGCGGGCTCTCCCATTGCGGAGCACAGGCTCCAGACGCGCAGGCCCAGCGGCCATGGCCCACGGGCCCAGCCGCTCCGCGGCATGTGGGATCCTCCCAGACCGGGGCGCAAACCCGGTTCCCCTGCATCGGCAGGCGGACGCGCAACCACTGCGCCACCAGGGAAGCCCCACAGCGGCCATGGCCCACGGGCCCACCCGCTCCGCGGCATGTGGGATCCTCCCAGACCGGGGCGCAAACCCGGTTCCCCTGCATCGGCAGGCGGACGCGCAACCACTGCGCCACCAGGGAAGCCCCAAGAATTGTCTTTTTAATCACATGTTTGAGTTCTCCTTCCCTTGATCTTCTGCAGTAGGATTGGCATATGTTTTTTTTTTTTTGGCATTACGCGGGCCTCTCACTGTTGTGGCCTCTCCCGTTGCGGAGCTCAGGCTCCGGACGCGCAGGCTCAGCAGCCATGGCACACGGGCCCAGCCGCTCCACGGCATGTGGGATCCTCCTGGACTGGGGCACAAACCCGTGTCCCCTGCATCAGCAGGCGGGCTCCCAACCACTGTGCCACCAGGGAAGCCCCATATGTTTGTTTGAAGGAGAGCATAGGAAGAGTTTTTTAATTTCATAAATAGCTTAGAATGTAACTTTCACAATTTCCAATTGCCTTTCAGTTTTCTTATTTTCTTTTGAATTGACTTGAGACACATTACTTTGTTTTTTCTTAAAGGATCTTTAGCGTTCTAAGTACACAGTACTCTCAGACAAATTTAATGTGATTTGTACTTGGAATTCATAAATGGATGGACAATTTGCTTCTGATTGTTAATGCATTTGTGATGGGAGCTGGGTCCTTTTTCTTTTTCTTTTTTTAAATTTATTTTAATTTATTTTTGGCTGTGTTGGGTCTTCGTTGCTGCGCACAGGCTTTCTGTAGTTGCGGCGAGCGGGGGCTACTCTTCGTTGCGGTGCGTCGGCTTCTCATTGCAGTGGCTTCTCTTGTTGCAGAGCACGGGCTCTAGGCGTGTGGGCTTCAGTAGTTGTGGCACATGGGCTCAGTAGTTGTGGCTCACGGGCTCTAGAGCGCCGGCTCAGTAGTTGTGGCACACAGGTTTAGTTGCTCCGCGGCATGTGGGATCTTCCTGGATCAGGGCTTGAACCTGTGTCCCCTGCATTGGCAGGTGGATTCTTAACCACTGCGCCACCAGAGAAGCCCAGAGCTGGGTCCTTTTTCATCTGATGCTAGTCCACTTTGCTGTTTTAGTGCCATCCAGTCACTTTGGGGAATATCTTTCTAGCAAGCATAGAAGATGCACCTTCCTCCCCTAATGTGAGTTTGTTTTCTTTTTTATTTAGATAGCACTGTGTAGCTTTCCCCAAAACAGTGTGGTGAATCAGGATAGGTAATACCCCAGATACCCTTCTGCAGCAATGACTGTGTTCCTGATGGATGTGATTTTGAGATTCTCTTTGATCCATGTGAGTGTGAGACACTCAATATATAAAATGACAAAGAGACTTTAGAGAAAATCAGTGACAAAAGTTTGCTTTAAAAAAATGGATTCAGTTCATTGGCTTTGAACAGCCAGCTCGTACCTTGTCCTCCATCATTGTAGGTGTGGCTCTTTTTTGAATAATACAAATTTAACATGGATCTCTTCTTCTGATGGCTTTATTGGTAGTCTTATTAAATTATTTCCTCAGTGACCATTCTTGTTTTTTATAAAATATTTTATAAACCAAGTCACTAGTTTCTTTTTAGGTAGTAGTTGCTGCTAATGCATTTGAAAATCATGCATTTCAAACAGATCATAAGGAAAAAGGTGGCTTTGCAGTGTCATGATACCTCTTTTAAATAAAATGGTTAATATTTTCCTTTGTATGGTGGTTTTCCTGGAGAATGATTTGTTTCTGAGGAAATTCTCCAAGGGCAAATTTTTATAAAACAAATGTAATTACTATTGAAATTAATAGCACATGATTGCTAAAATAGTTATTAAAACATACATATTCAGTGTTTTTGTAAATAAATGTTTCATGCAAAAAAAAAAGAAAGTGCAACCCAAACAGAACCATAAAGAAAAAGAAATCATTAATTACCGTGCAGATGATGCTGGGGAATTATCACTGCTGCAAATAAGCCGGCTTTGACTTTGAGCTCTGTGAGGAGAACTTGATGCCAGATGGGCGTGTGGGTGTGCTAACCCTTCTAAGAGGACTCAAGACACTGCAGAGCCACTTTTTAATTTAGGACCTTTTTGAAGTGTACATTTTTCAAACATGTCTAAGTGGGCGAATGAGAAGGTGACCCTCAGGTGGTGTCTGGCTCTGTCCAGGTGCTGTCCCCTGCTGGCTGAGTGTGCTGAGTTTACATCTGTCGTCCTCAGGGAGAAGTTGCTTTCAGTCTGAGTTGGGCTAGTAAAGAAACTGTCTCAAAGTCGAATTCTCTTCATCTGAATGAGTGTATTTCAGGGAATGACTTAATACTTAGTAGGTAAATCAAATAGATTTATAGTCAGTAGATGTCGATAACGGATTAAATAATGTAACTTTTCACAAGTTAAAGATAAGTGGTTGGAGGAATTTTTTTTTTTACTTTGTACAGAATATAGAGCAGCTTAATTGGATTTTTCCATGGTTTTAAAATTATTTCTTACAAGATTTCATTATACTTTTTAAAAAAGATGTCAGGCTGTAGTCCAGGTGAGCACTGCCATTTTCAGTAGACTCCTCAGAAGACCCTAGGCTTTCTCAGCATTCTGGTATTCATTAGGCAGTGTTAGAAATTGATTTCAAATTGCTTTTACAACCAATTTATAGGCCCGCCCTCATAGAAATGAGGTTAAGAAACATGTAACAACATTGGCTTTGTTGCTTTTAACAGGCAATTAATTGTTTTATATTGTTCTTTTTTAAAAAATGAAATATAACTAGAGAAAAGCGCACACAAATCAGTGGTATATAGTTCAATGAAATAAAAAAAATTTTTGAGATATAGTTGATTTATAATATTACATAAGTTTCAGGTGTGCAACGTAGTGATTCACAATTTTTAAAGGTTATGCTCTATAGTTATTATAAAATATTGGCTGTATGTCGGTGAATTTTTATAAGATGAATACACCTGTTCAGCAGCACACAGATTAGGAAATAGAGCGTTTCCAGCCCCTCCGAACCCCCACTTGGTCCTGCCCCAGGTGACCACCATCCTGATTCCTGACTCCATAGGTTAACTTTGAGTAATAAGCAGGTTAATTTTTGACTGCAAAGGGATGTTATCCAACTTCATTCCCCATTATTTTCCTCAGACCTGTCTCTCTGACTCATGAATGTTTATAAAGTTAAATCACCTTCAGGAAATAATGATTTGTCCCTTTGCAGGATGGTGAAGTTCCCTGGGAGGCACTCAGGAGATGACACCTTGCTAATCATTTTCACTCAATAGCAGGGTAGCCCCTAGTCATGTTTCAGTTATTTTAAGAAAGGGTTTATTTCTTGACCTTGTATGGCACCACAGACATCGTCTTCTCAGCCTCACTGACTTTCCCCTGTGATGTTTAATGAGCTCCTTGATGCAGTGTCTGGGCAGCAGCTGTGGTAGTACCTTGTGCTCAGTTTAGTCTCATTTTCTGTCCATTCAAGTAGTTTCTTTCATGTTATGTTGAGGAAAAGAGAATGTATTAATAATGCTCCTCTCCTGTTACTCCATTCTTAGCCTTTTTTGATATGTTGAAATAAGTGATTGAGAAGAATTTCTCCAACAAAAATACAAATTTTCTTGTGAGAGCAGCCCAAAGGTTTGATTGAAGAATAGGAGAAGAAAGAAAGGGTCACCTCTTGGGTGCCTGCTCAGAGGCTTCGTAATTCCTGCCTGCTTCTCTTTCCTGGACTTTAAAAATATATATATACTTTATTTTTTAGAGTAGTTTTAGTTTTACAGAAAAAGTGGGTGGAAGTACAGAGAGTTCCCATAAAACTTCTCATGCCCCTCCCCCAAGCCAGTTTCCCCTATTAATATCTTGTCTTAGTGTGGTACCTTTATTACAATTGATCAGCCAATATTGATACATCTTTAGTGATTAAAGTCTGTAGTTTACATTAGGGTTAAATTAACTCTTGGTGTGGTACATTCTGTGGGTTCTGACACATGTTTGATGGCATGTATCCACCATTATAGTATCATACAGAATTGTTTCACTGCCCTAAAGATTCTCTATGCTCCACCTTTTCACTATCCCCCAACCCCCCACCTTTGTTCCAAACCCCAGGCAACCACTGATCTTTTACTGTCTCCATAGTTTGTCTTTTCCAGAATGTCACATAGTTGGAATCATACTGTTTGTGTAGCCTTTTCAGTTGGGCTTCTTTCCCTTAACAATATGCATTTAAGGTTCCTCCATGTCTTTTTATGGTTTGATAGCTCTTTTTAGTGCTGAGTAATATTTCATTGGATGTACCACAGTTTATCCATTTACCTGTTTAAAGACACCTGGTTGCTTCTAAATTTTGGCAATTATGAATAAAGCTGCTATACACATTCTTGTGCAGGCTTTTCTATGGGCATAAATTTTCAACTCATTCAAGTGAATACTGAGCAGTACGATTGTTGGATCACATGGTGGGAACACGGTTAGTTTTGTAAGAAGCTGCCAAACTGGCTCCCAAAGTGCTGTAACCATATCATGTTCCCACCAGCAATGAGTGAGAGTTCCTGTTGCCTCTTGGGGCTTTTAGACTCACAGTATATCTGTAACCGTCCCGAGGTCAGCAGAATTAAGTTGGGATTGTGGTACGTGACTACCACTTTCCTCTTTTGAAGATCTGATGGAAACTTTCTCTGGAACAACCCACGTGTTGCATAAAACATGTAAAAATTTATAACATCCAGGTTCATGGCTTGGCATCCAGATTGAGAGCATCTATTCTGACCTGTAAAATATTTAATCCTTAAATCTGAAATTTGAAAGAACGGGAAGTCCTCATTGAAAACAACCTCTTCTAATCATTTACTATCGTTTCCTTGAGTAACAGGAACAACTTATTTAAAATGATCTTTCTCTTTAAGAGAGGAATGTTAGAAGGTCTCGGTTAGTGTTACCTCTGCTTCTAGTCTGTGACATGAGGGGTAAAATTGTTCCTTAGTCAGCAGGGCTGCCAAGAACGGCATTGACCTGGACTCGGATGCTTGTGTAATTGATCCGTTTATTAGACACACCCTGACTTTGATTTAAAGGGCAGGCTAGAGGTTTGGAGTAGGGATGGAGGAGGAGGAGCAGGGTGCAATGGATAAGTGTCATTATAAAGAAAAGATATTTTTCTAAAGTTTATAGACCAGAAACTTTGTTTATCTCCAGAGTAATTCAGTTTTGTTTTCTTCATATTCAGGGAAAATAATTGAATACATTAAGTTAGATGGTCTTCTAAACATGAACTCTGATATTTCAAATCCAAAGAATTTGGGGCTAGAAAAGACCTTGGAGTGTATTTCGTGCATAATCTTCATCTGAACAAACAGAGAAGCTAAGCTTAAATGACAAGCCTTTGGTCTCACTTCTAGGCAGCACCTTGAACTTACGTGACCTGATTTCTAGTCCAGTGTGCTTTGCCACTACCTTGCCTGAAAAATAAATAAAAGGCATACAAATAATTTTTTAAAAACCAGAGGAAAAAAATTGAGTCCATGCCATGAAATTTTGTGTGCAAGTGTATGCCTTGTGGGACTTCCAGAAAGTGCTTCATGATGAACATGTTTGACATGTGGAAGGAATCATGGCCCTGGATCCAGTTGCTGGTTTCCTTTCCAGTTCCCTGACCATAAGAGTTTATAAATAAGTAACCATTGTGGCTCTTGACCTCTGGGTGTTTACACAGATTTTTGTCCTTTTCTTATGTTTTTAAGACTGTTTATTAAATATTTTGACTATGCCTCTATCTGATGTGAAATGTTTATTTTAGGTATAAGGACATCAGAGGTCAGAGGCTAAATCTGGCCCACTGGCTTCGTTATCTGTTTCTTTTAAAAAATTGTCGCCAGTTGTAGGATCATTGGTGCCCCCTAGTGAGGTGATTGGGTAAAAGCAGTAGTTGATGAATGGAAGCTGTTAGCATTTTCAAAGGGATGGGTTAGCAGTTTTGGTGACAATTAAAAATTAATGTAATATATTCTTTTTTTTCATTAAGAAATTGAGACCAAGAAATGAGCAGCGAGAGAATGAATTGATTGTTTCTTTCCTGAGATGTTTATATGAAGAGAAACAAAAAGTTCACGTCCATATTGGGGAGATAAAGCAGGTATGGCATTTTTCTCTCTTCTTAAAATTTTACCAGGACACTATGTAAAACACAGTCTTGAGGATTTTCTGAAGCTCTGAAACTTCTTTTTCTCCCTGAATTTTATTTTCATTTGTTACACATGTAAGGGAAATTGGGGAATATTTAGATTGTGCTTAGAAAAGATGAGGAGAGTTTCTGTCTGCGTTGTAGTGGGAGCAGAGTAGTTGCTCTGATGAGGGGACTGGTGTAGTGCATCGAGAGTGAAGTTTACGAGTGGATGCTAGCAAGGAAAGCTCCTTGACCTGCAGGGAGCCAGTCCCTGTCACCTCACCTTTCTCCTTGATTAAATGGGACTGACATTGTACAGCTGCCTTCAGAATTACATAAAGTGCCCGGAAGCTCTTTGTAATAAAAATGCAATGTGAATATAAGGTAGCACTACTGATAAATCACATACAGTATTAGCCTGGTTTACGTGCTATTCAGATATGGAGCTTCCGTTAATTCCACTTCATATGCTGGAGGTGCAGAGTTGGCCTCCTATCCTCTCTTTCCACAGCTCTGTTCAGCTTTTCTGTGTGAGGGGTGCTGTCTCAGAGGCTGGGGCTGCCTACAGGGCTCTGTCTTTGAAGAGCTTCGAGTTTGGGATTCAGGACCATTTTCCTATTTCTTTTGGACTCTCTGTAAGTCAATTTATAATAACCATTATAGCTTCTAAACATGTGTTTTATATTTGTTTAAGTTACTGATAGGCCAGAAAGCCTAGAGAAAAATCAGTGAAGGATGTTCAAAAAGTCTTTAATTTCCAGAAGTATATTGCCTTTTTGTTTTTTTAAAAAGAATACTTCCTGAGTGCTTATTCTCAAGGTGTATTAATGCTCAGTTGTGTGCTCTCCTCTTGCTATTTTCCCTGTAAACTGCCTCTGTTTTTCTGGTAACTTAACCGTGATGCAGTTTTACTTGGATGCACACACAGCAACTCTCCCCATCTGCTTTCTGCTTTCCAGTTGGCTTTGGCAATTATGTGCCTTTCCTGAACTCCTGGTCACATACAGTGGCCAACATTGTTTTTAATTTCATCGGCCAACTCTAGGGCCCCTTAGCTGTGACCCTAATATCAGTACACTGTGTTTTTGGCCTTTGTGTGTTGACCTTCCTCCCTTCTCAGCTGGTACCCTTAAGAGAGTGGGCAAGTTCTGTTATCCTCCTGTTCACTTTTGGATGGGCCACCCAGTCTAAGTTTTCAGTTAATTCCCTAGTTCACTTTTCAACGTATTTCTTTTCTCATTTTCTTTCCTTTTTTCTCTTGTGCCACTGATAGTTATTCTGTTTGATTTTCTCTTCCCTGAGTCACTCTAACTTGTTCCAACAGGAAATTGATAATTCTGAAATCATTTATAATGGCTAGAAAGGAGAATGAAGTGTTTATGGTGGATGGAAAGTTTTGCCCTAAATGCAATCTCATTTTTGTGGAACAGGGTAGTATCTTTATGATTTGGGCATAGACTAGTACAGTAAAGAAATATATTAATGTTTCTTTTTTTTTTCCCCATTTGAAAACAATTTAATGTAAAGAAGACCAAATCTCACAAAGTAGAACTGGTGTCTGGGCAGTAGTTGGGTGTCCACTAGGCTGGACACCCTCTTGGGCTCCGAGTTCAGCTTTTCAGAGCCGCAGCTGCTTTATAGCTCGATCAGATGAACTTTTGAGAGTTCACCAATAGATTCCTGCTCTCAGTTTCTGCTACCAGATAATTTAACCACATAGATTTCATTATCTTCTTATTGCTCCTAAAAATTCCTGTAACCTTTGAAAATGTGTTTTGACTTGACCTAGAGAGAGATAGAATTGTGGACTGTGTCCACCAGCCTTCAAAAGTAGATGGAAGGTCTTCCCTGGTGGCGCAGGGGTTGAGAGTCCGCCTGCCGATGCAGGGGACACAGGTTCGTGCCCCGGTCCGGGAAGATCCCACATGCCACAGAGCGGCTGGGCCCGTGAGCCATGGCCGCTGAGCCTGCGCGTCCGGAGCCTGTGCCCCGCAACGGGAGAGGCCACAACAGTGAGAGGCCCGTGTACCGCAAAAAAAAAAAAAAAAAAAAAAGGAGATGGAAGACAATTAGCACAATCTCAGGGCTGTGCTTCTCAGAGCTGTGCTGATGCCATACTGTACATGCTTTTCAGACTGAAGTGTTAGTGTTGGGTACCTGTCAGAGGAATCGTTCCATAAAGTAGAAAACAAACTGAATGAATCCTTTGATCTTTTTTTTTTTTTTTTGCGGTACGCGGGCCTGTCACTGTTGTGGCCTCTCCCGTTGCGGAGCACAGGCTCCGGACGCACAGGCTCAGCGGCCGTGGCTCACGGGCCCAGCCGCTCTGCGGCATGTGGGATCCTCCCGGACCGGGGCACGAACCCGTGTCCCCTGCATCGGCAGGCGGACTGTCAATCACTGCGCCACCAGGGAAGCCCCAGAAAAGAACCTTTTTAGATGGTAGAGGAGAGCAGAAGAAGCATTGAATTAAGTATATAGAGTTTCTTACGGCCTGGTTTATAAAAAGAAAAACACAAGTGCAGTTTTTTTTTCTTTCTAAGTAGATCTACTACGTTCTACTAGTCTTTTAGCCAGTATTTTTTGTATATATTAGAACAATTCAAAATGCTTCTTTTTCATGAAAACTTTGGTTATGAGTTTGAAAGCAGGTCTACAGTTTCTTAACTTCGTGAGTGAACTGGTATTGAGTCAAATGCAGGCCCCTGAGGGTTCTTTGTGGTATTTCCCTTTCCTCTAGAGGCTGACTCCAGTCTGGATAGGCTCTTACTCTTGGTAAACGATTGCACAGGACCAAATTGCAACTAGTAAGGCATCCACTCATGCTACATAACTTAGTCAGTATTTGTTGAATGACTGCCAGAGCCTGTGCTCATCACTGTTCTTCTCAACACCTGCACAGTGTTAACTTGGCCAAAGCTGGAGGTGGTATGAAGGCATTTATTGTATTAATCTGCACATTTTTCTGTATGCTTGACATGTGTAACAACAACAAAGAATAGTTGGTGTTTAGAGTAATGGAGGATGTGGTTGAGTATTTTTCTAACAAAATCATCATCTAGCAGGAAGCATTCAGGTAAGAACCCATAGAAGAAACAATTTAATCTACAGTAGAGGTTTTTTTGTCTTATTATGTTTTTAAGCATACCTCTTTGTTAATAAGTAACATTAAACTTCATTTTGTGATTGGCAAACAAGCTTTTATGTTGTCAGTTTCATGTTCCCATCAGGTAAGGGAGAGACTTGGTTGCAGAGGAGAATGAATGGGATGATGGAAACAGTAGGTGGGAGAGAGGATTCTGTAGAAGGGGATGAAGGGATTAGTGTAGGCAGAGAGGATGGATTCTTTAGTTGATTAGATTTATTTTGTCTCACCCTCTGAAATGCCCCCAAAAGTAAGTTGTTACTTTACTTTGAAAAGCTAATCATAGCTACCTTTGTACCAGAAGCTGTGCCCAATGTTTTACAAGCTTCACCTGTTTTAATCTCACAACACAGCACTATGGTTAGATCGTGAGGTTGATCTCAGTTTACAGAAGATGAAATTGTGGCTCAGAGAAAGCAAGTAACTTGCTCAAGGCCACAGCTAGTGAATGCCATGTCTCTGATCCAGCCGCAGAGCCCAAGCTCTAAACTGCTTTGTTAACTGATTAGTTTCTAAGCACTTTTCCTTAGTTTGTTTGGAGTAGGCAAAGCAACTCTTTGAGGCAAAATTATTTCCTGGACTTGCAGACATGTCACCAAGGAGCAGATGAGAAGAGGTCACAGAAAAAATGACCTGAGGTCAAAAAGATGCATTCTAGAGATTTTTCAGTCCTTTAAAAAGGAAGGAAAGAAGGAGGGAAGGAAGATCTAAGTGACTTAATTTTCCATTGTTTCACTTTTTAGACATCACAGATTGCAGCAGAGAATATTGGAAGTGAATTACCATCTAGTGCCACTCGATTTAGGCTAGATATGCTGAAAAACAAAGCGAAGAGATCTTTAACGGAGTCTTTAGAAAGTATTTTGTCCCGGGTAAGTGGCATAATTCCTCCTAGTTAAAGTTAAATCACTTTTTTTGAGAGAGCATGAAATTCAGTTCTTTGCTTTCGTTCCATCAGTGTTCATCATAAAGTTTAGAAGGGTGAAACCTTTTTTGGTTCTTCTCAGTGTTAGAAAAATGTTATCTACACTGAAAATTCAGTTTGTAACTTGGTCTGGGTTAAAAAATGTTCTCTACTCTTTTGTATTCTGTGGAATTTTTGTCTCCCAAAAGAATGTTATTTGTTGGCCAGTCCCTGTAAAGAGCATGGATTAGATACACAAGGTGTGGGTTCCATTCTCCCTGGTGTCACTAGGTACAGTTTAAAAATTGTTATCGTGGGACTTCCCTGTTGGTGCAGTGGTTAAGAATCTGTCTGCCAGTGCAGGGGACATGGGTTCGAGCCCTGGTCTGGGAAGATCCCACATGCTGAGGAGCAACTAAGCCCGTGTGCCACAACTACTGAGCCTGCGCGCCACAACGACTGAGGCGGCGAGCCACAACTACTGAAGCCCGCGCTCCTAGAGCCCATGCTCTGGAACTAGAGAAGCTACCGCAATGAGAAACCTGAGCACCGCAACGAAGAGTAGCTCCCGCTCGCCGCAACTAGAGAAAGCCCGCGCGCAGCAACGAAGACCCAATGCAGCCAAAAATAAAATACATACATAAAAAAATAAATTTAAATAAATAAAAATTCTGATTACATCATAAAAAAAATTGTTATCGTTGGCTGCTATTATGTGTCTGAAACTGTTTATAGCAGGATCTGCAAACTGTGGCCCTTGGGTCAAATACCATTCACCTCCTGTTTTTGTAAATAGAGTTTTATTGAAACACAGCCACATCATTTCATTCACCTATTGTCTAAGGCTGCTTTTCTGCAGAGTTGAGTACTTGCCACAGATACCATATGGTCCACAAAGCATAAAAGATTTATTATCTGGCCCTTTACGGAAAAAGTTTGTGGCCTGCAGCTCTATAGGAAGAACAGAGTATACGTATTTACCGATCTGGGAGTTCTTTAAGAAATTACTACCGATTTAGGTCTGGATTAGCAGGCAAGATGGCGGAAGAGTAAGACGCAGAGATCACCTTCCTCCTCACAGATACATCAGAAATACAGCTACACGTGGAACTTCTCCTATAGAACACCCACCGAACGCTGGCAGAAGACCTCAGACCTCACAAAAGGCAAGAAACCCCCCACGTACCTGGGTAGGCAGATTAAAGGCCCTTGGCGCTCAGGACACTGGTCCACAAGAGACCTCCCAGTTCCACGCTATATCAAACGGTGAAAATCTCCCAGAGATCTCCATCTCAACACCAAGACCCAGCTCCACTCAAGGACCAGCAACGAACAGTGCTGGACACCCTATCCCCAACAAAGAGCAAGACAGGTCTACAGCTCCATCCATTAGCAGAGAGGCTGCCTAAAATCATAATAAGGCTACCAACATCCCCAAACACACCACCAGACGTGGACCTGCCCACCAGAAAGACAAGATCCACCCTCATCCACCAGAACAGAGGCACTAGTCCCCCCAACAAAGAAACCTACTCAACCCACTGAACCAACCTTAGCCACTGGGGACAGCCAACAAAACCAACGGGAACTACGAACCTGCAGCCTGCAAAAAGGAGACCCCAAACACAGTAAGATAAGCAAAATGAGAAGACAGAAAAACACACAGCAGATGAAGGAGCAAGATAAAATCACACCAGACCTAACAAATGAAGAGGAAATAGGCAGTCTACCTGAAAAAGAATTCAGAATAATGATAGTAAAGATGTAGTGCGCCACGGCTAGCCGGGAGGGAGTCCGGGAGAAGTCTGGAGCTGCCGAAGAGGCAAGAGACCTTTTCTTCCCTCTTTGCTTCCTGGTGCGTGAGGAAGGGGTTTAAGCGCGCCGCTTAAAGGAGCTCCAGAAACTGGCGCGGAGCTGCCGAAGAGACAAGAGACTGTTTTTTTTTTTTTTTTTTTTTTTGCCTCTTTGTCTCCTGGTGCGAGAAGAGAGGGGATTAAGGGCACCGCGTAAAGGAGCTCCAGAAACGGGCGCGGAGCTGCCGAAGAGACAGGAGGCTTTTTCTTGCCTCTTTGCTTCCTGG
>NC_041220.1:80779135-80779438 GCF_002837175.3 Physeter macrocephalus | reverse complement strand
AGGGAAGGATATACAGTGGAGAAAAGGCAGCCTCTTCAATAAGTGGTGCTGGGAAAACTGGACAGCTACATGTAAAAGTATGAAATTAGAACACACCACACACAAGAATAAACTCAAAATGGGTTAATGACCTAAATATAAGGCCAGACACTATGAAACTCTTAGAGGAAAACATAGGCAGAACACTCTATGACATAAATCACAGCAAGATTCTTTTTGACCCATCTCCTAGAGAAATGGAAATAAAAACAAAAATAAACAAATGGGACCTAATGAAACTTAAAAGCTTTTGCACAGCAAAGG
>NC_041220.1:80772747-80778585 GCF_002837175.3 Physeter macrocephalus | reverse complement strand
AGACGCAAGAGGGAAGAGATATGGGAACATATGTATATGTATAACTGATTCACTTTGCTGTAAAGGAGAAACTAACACACTATTGTAAAACAGTTATACTCCAATAAAGATGTTAAAAAAAAAAAAAAAAGAAATTACTACCAACCCCCGCTCCCCCCCCACGCCAACCACAGCATGAGTGTAAATACCTTGATGGCACTTCTAAGAAATAAAAGTTGTGTTTTCTCTCAAAGTTTCACACCTTTCTGGAGCTTGTATCTTTTTACAGTTATCTTTTATTTCATGAACCACTCCATTTGAAACATTTTTTTTTTGTTATAAATTTTATTTTGTATGAAGCTGTTTCTGAGAATTTCACAGCAGCCTTACAGATAATTAAAAGCAGTTCATTTACAAAACCAGAACTGGGGTGGGGCTGCCTTTGAGAGCTCCCAGACCGAGAGATTGTGGTTTGTGTGTCATAGGCTGGCGGGTCATGACACCGTGTGACTCAGAGTGGGGACTCTGTTGTTGAGTGTGCGCACTTCAGTGCTTGCTTTTCTTCTAGACACGTTGTCTCTTCTGCTCATCATTCCTGCCAAATGACTAACCCACAAGGTGCTTTGGAACATTTAGTTTGGTTAAAAAAAAAAAAAAAAAAGACAGAAATGTTGATTGTCTTCATGCACATATGTGCTCAGCAGAGTTTCCCAGTAGATGCATTTTTCCTGAACTTATTTAAATAGACCAGGTTGCTTCTAGCAGATGCCTTTGCAAAAGCCTCAGGGATCATAACTCGACTGCTTTTCTTTCCGTAGGGTAATAAAGCCAGAGGCCTCCAGGAGCATTCCGTCAGTCTGGATCTGGACAGCTCCGTGTCTAGCGCATTAAGTAACACCAGCAAAGTAAGCACATTTTTTTTTATATGACACCCTGAAGAAACCAGCAAATGGGTCTTGCTCATCTCCTATATACCGGGCCTATCAAAAGGAACAAAAGAAGCCTCATAGCTCCAGTCATGAAAGATTTGGTGCTTCCGGACTTCATAATGCAGGTGGAGGGCTGGTTGTGCAGTCCTACTCTAGCCAGAAAGTTGTACATACCAAAACAGAGGGCTATTCCATAAGCAAAGAGGTAAAAGCACAATTTCAGGCCACTGAGATCTAATTAATCACAAGTGATCAATGGATTTCTTTCTTTAGTAGGTTTTCCGATGAAATCTAAATGAAATATTAAAAATAATTTAAATTGGGAAAACCTCAAACGTGGGTTTACAAATTATGAGAAGTATGCAACTTAAATTCCTGAAACTCTGTCCTCTGCCTGACTCTATGATTATAATTAAACATCACTATTTTTATAAATAAGCCTCACGCCTCGCGTCTGCCACCAAGCACAGCTTTGTGATAGTGAGCAAGCCAGCAGTTCTCTTTGGTAGCAGACCTGTTTCTATGTCCTTGTTTTTAATTTCTTGCTTTCTAAACATATAAGCGTACTTAGACCTAGTTAGTTCAACTTTTAAACCACCAGAAAAGTGGATTTCGGGTTTTGTGCTGGGGATGTCAGAGTGCCCTGGGATGGAAAGAGGGGGAGCTGTTGTGGAGGCCAGCTCCTTAACACAGGAATCAAAGTTCTGCGCTTCCTCCTGGGTATGTGGCTTTCAAAGTTTTTAGACCATAACCAACAGTAATTTACACATTTAACATTGCAAACTAGTTCAGAAACACACATACCTACATGCTCACAGATAAAATGAAAATAAGATTTCACAAAATGATATTTACTGTAAACATGTGATACATACTGGTATTTGCTATTGCTTTAAAAAGTTTCTGGCAGACCACGAAATTGATATCACTGCCTACCAATGTGTTACAGCCTATAGTTTGAGAAACACTGCCTCAGTTGAGTGCTTTCTCAGTTTCTAAGGTGCATCTTTAATGGGATCTGGTTAAAATACAGATTCTGATTCAGTAAGCCTGGGGTGATTCCTGAAATGGCCAATTTCTGACAAGCTCCAAGGTGATGTTGATGCCGCTGGTCTGTGGACCCACTTAGGGGAGCAAGTCCCTAGACCCCAGTCTTCTGAATATGACTTTTGTGTGTGTGTGTGTGGGGGGGGGGGGGCGTCCGTGCTGTGTGGCTTGCGGGATCTTAGTTCCCTGACCAGGGACTGAATCCACGCCCTAGGCAGTGGAAGTGTGGAGTCCTAACCATTGGACCACCAGGGAATGCCCTGAATATGATTTTCTAAGTTAGAATCTAGTGGAATGTAGGGTCATCTGCCCTCCATCTCCTCCATACTGATTCTACCCACAATTCATATGAAGTTTGGAAATGTTTTGGTTTTTTTTTATCTGCTGGATACAGATGAAAAAGACAGAGCTTCTACCCTGCAGGCAGGAGCTCATCTGGTAGGAGAGGTGACAGATATACTAGCATCGAGTAGAGTAGCTGTGAGCCTGAGTTCAATTAAGAGCCATGGTAGCTTAGCTGTCACAGGAGCAAAAGGAAGGGGGGCTACTTTTGGTCAGTGGAACCAGAGAAAGCTTGGAGAGGGGAGCAGTAGTGCTTTTGATAGATCTTGGAGAAAGTATAGGAATTGCACCCGTGGAAGTGGACAGGGAAGAGAGCGTTCCAGATTAGTTCCAGTAAAGATGCTGTGAAGAAATTGATGTCACTCAAGTGACTTTTCCAGTAAGTCTTATTGCTTGTTTTTTATTCCTCTTCAAATCACAGATCTAGGAATATACACATGGTTTGAATTTCTAGGGTAATTCTAAGGGAAATGCAGCTTTTCAGAACCTATTTGTGTGTATTGTATGTGTGGCTCTATGCACTTCTTTACATCGTTTGTTCATCCTGACATTGAGAAACTGTTGTAAAAGTGTGCTTTTGGGCTTCCCTGGTGGCGCGGTGGTTGAGAATCTGCCTGCCGATGCAGGGGACACGGGTTCGTGCCCCGGTGCGGGAAGATCCCACATGCCGCGGAGTGGCTGGGCCTGTGAGCCGTGACCGCTGAGCCTGCGCATCCAGAGCCTGTGCTCCGCAAAGGGAGAGGCCACAACAGTGACAGGCCTGCATACCGCAAAAAAAAAAAAAAAAAAAGAAAAAAAGAAAAAGTGTGCTTTTATGTGATTGGATCTCTTCCAATAAATTGATCGTCTGGAAGCAAAGAAGCTGAACATCCAGTGGCCCTTTCAGGTGTTAGATGAAGCTAAGGGTTAGCTCTTCCACATAATTTGGAAGGACGTTAATGAGAGTTGAGATGAATAGGTTTGCGTGATGGAGATTGCTTGATGAATTGTCTTAAACTCATTTTAAAATCCTTAAATTAAAAGAATCTTGGTAACTGTAGAGTCCTGAAGAATGAAAAATTTAAGTTACTGTTTAACATTTCATAATGTGTTGGGAATTAAGCTTTTAAAATCGAATTCCTACAAAATTAAGTGTATATAACCTTTCTCCTCAATAAACATAAATTTAATTTTTTAAAATTAAAATCCTTAATACCTGTCATCTAAGAGACACTCAACTGCAGGTCAGATGAACAGGGGGAATTTAGATTTTCCAGTCCACCGTTATTAGATGCATTCATTCCTTTTTGTTCTTTTCATGTTGATTTATTCATCCCTTCTAGTAATTTCAGCAGGGACAAGCTGGTACACTTCTTCTTATTTTATGTATATATGTCTGTATATATATATATATATATATATATATATTAATACAGCAGGTTCTTATTAGTCATCAATTTTATACACATCAGTTATTTTATATTTTTTGATTTGAGAAAAATATATTGGCCCCTACCACGTCCTGGGCATGCAGTGCTAAGCATGAGTGGTGGTAGTTCATTCCTTTGAAAAAGTATGCATCTTGAGAGCCTACAATATTAAAATATTGTCATGATTCTCAACAAATGTTTGAGTACCCACTCAGGAAATTCACTGAGTGCCTAATAAGACAATAACTTATATTTGTGTAACATTTAACAGCAGACAAGTACTTTTAGTTGTATTATCTTGCTTAATTCTGAAACCTGGTGAGATAAATTTTCACTATACCCTTTTACAGATGAGGAAATTGAGGTGCAGGAAGAAGTTAAGTGATTTGCCCTGTATCATGTCAGTAAGTGTCTAGAGAGAGATTTTCCGTATATAAGAATAATACAGGATGTAATTTTTAACACTCAAGATTACCAAGTTAAATCCAAACATTAGATCAAATTCAGAGAGAGCCATAAAATGTGGGTATCACATGTATGAACATACTTGGCCAAGATAAAGAACTTGATTTGTTTAAACTGTGCAGACAAGTTACATGGCACTCGCTATACTTGTTATAGGCAGTAGTAAAGAGCTCTCTTTTCTAGAAAGAGAACTATTTCAGCTTTGCTTAGGGCAGTTACTTGTTAAAATTTATGTCCTTCACACTTGCACTTGGACAGTTTCCCCATTTGTCCTGCACACTAACGTTTTGTCTCCGAGGAGCAGGCATTTAGTGGGCCTTTATCGCCTTACACTTTTGGTGGCCTCTAGATGGCACTGTGATCAGAAGATGTGCCTACGTTTTGAAATGTTTTCCTGCCGCTGGAATTAGAGGTGTAAATCCCACAAGTGCCTTGCCATGTGTCTGATCTGCTGTCTGTCTGCTGCCAGGAGCCGTCAGTGTGTGAAAAGGAGGCCTTGCCCATCTCTGAGAGCTCCTTCAGACTCCTGGGCTCCTCGGATGACCTGTCCAGTGACTCAGAGAGCCACGCCACGGAAGAGCCAGCCCTGCTCTCACCCCAGCAGGGCTTCAGGAGGCGCGCCAACACTCTGAGTCACGTCCCCGTGGAATGCCAGCAGCCTCTGCAGCAGGCACAGGGGTCTCCAGGGGTCTCGCAAAGAAAACTTGTGAGGTATCACTCAGTGAGCACAGAGACACCTCATGAACGAAAGTAAGATTTGTTGAAAATGTAGATTTGTTGTATATATGGCTGGGGCATATCTGTTACTAACCAGGTATGTGCATCCCAGGCATGTCTGTTGGGTGAAAAGAGAAACCTGAGTCAGGTTTCACTCTTGGCTTAAAAAGGTAAAACTCGAAGCAGTGATGTGTTCCTCCCATCTTCCTCCCTTGGGAAATATGTAGATGTAAGAGATACTTGTTACCTGTTCAAGTGCAAGTACGGTGAGGAAGCAGGTAAGACGAGCAGAAATGGCCCCTAAGATGCAGAATGGTCCCTCCTCACACAGTAAGAGGCAGCCCTGACCGTGAAATCTGCTGCTGGCCTGGAGGGAAGTAGCGAGTGAGCGGTCAGGTGAGTCTGCTCATTTGGAGGCCCTGGCTAGAGGCGCAGTGATGCTGGGGCCTCTGTCCTAGCTCTGTCCCAAGCTGGCTGTGACCCGGGCAAAGTTGCTTCACTTCACTGTATGACACAGTTGACACTGTATGACACAATAGGTGGTCTCTAAAATCTCCTCCAATGTGAGAGTTCTGGATTCTTCGAACAAGATTTACTGATTTTAATAATTGGGCTCTAGTGAGCAGTTGGGATTTCCTGGCTATAGAGCTGGGTAAGCAGTACAGTAGTAGAAGTTATCCCGCTTCCTTCTGGGGTCCCTTGGCAATTAATTTGACTCCGAGTGTCAGAGACCATGAATGGACACAGAGGTATGTTTAAAAATCACTTTAAAAATATTTTAGGCTTCCCTGGTGGCGCAGTGGTTGCGCGTCCGCCTGCCGATGCAGGGGAACCGGGTTCGCGCCCTGGTGTGGGAGGATCCCGCATGCCGCGGGGCGGCTGGGCCCGTGGGCCATGGCCGCTGGGCCTGCGCGTCCGGAGCCTGTGCTCCGCAACGGGAGAGGCCACAA
>NC_041220.1:80734874-80772693 GCF_002837175.3 Physeter macrocephalus | reverse complement strand
GGCCCGCGTACCACAAAAAAAAAAAAAAAAAAAAAAAAAAAAAAATATTTTAAAACTCCTCACCTTAGAAGGCTGAAGTAGGCCGCACCTGTGTGCAGCTGCTGCCTGATTTTGGTGGCTGCAGAAGCCAGGACGTGTGTCTCGGTGCAGGCCCTGCACAGATAAGGGATCGAGTCCACACGGGGGTGGGTGTTGGAGGTGTTGCTGGTGAAGCAGTGACACATGCTAGCAATCTCAGACTATCTAGTAGAGCCGCTCAGCTCTGTTTTCCGTACGCCATTGAAAATAGTTATGATGGTTCTTTGGAATTTGGCTGGATAATTGTGATCCCAAAGCAGGACATGCTTCAGAAGCTAATATTCAATTCTGTGATGTTTTGGAGACAAGTGTAGTTTGTTTGAAGCTTTGCGGGTTCTTGTCATGGTTCTTAAAAGCCTGTGCGCACACTCCTTTTATTCTGCCTCTCCACTGGCTCCCACCCCTCTTTTTCTGACATTTTAGTGATAATGGAACTTTTCCTGTCTGGAGATTTCTAGTCCTCTTGCTAATAAGCCCACTGTTTTCACACAAGCCAGAGGTGGCAGGAAATGAGAAGTCCCTGACAGTCCATTTCCCTTCTCCCCTAAGAATGCAGCTTCCTAAAGGGTCCTACGGGGCGTGGGTGATGAGGGGGCGTGGTACTGTCTTCCCCCTCCTCCCCCGTCCCCCAGCATGCCTCTTTTGCTTTGCTCCCCCGTCATGAACTCTCTGCTCACTTATGCACAGGAAATGAGACTTGGACATTCAAGGCAGGTTATTGTTCATTTTGAAGAGAGATGTATTTCTAAAACTCTGGATTTTGTTTTGCTTTCCTTTGCTTTTGTTTTAATTAAAAAAAATCCCCCCCGCCCCGCCGTCAGATCCTAAAAAAGGAGTATAGGAAACGAGTCTCTTGCGCACATAGGCATGTGGGAAGTGATCAAGAGGGACCTTTCACGGTGCCCTCTTGACTGAGAGCTGCCTTTGCCAGCAGGAGTTGGGGCGCAGAAGAGGAGAGCACCCTCTAACTGTGACAGTTCCTGTTTCCTCCGTGTGTCCTCTGCGTTTCCTGCGTGGTTCCGTCCCCCACTTTTACTCTAACTCCCCTGCTTTCTCTCTAATTGCTATTTAGTGGGAATCATCCACCTGTTGGCGAGCCTAAAAGTGGCTCAGGTCAGTCTTCAGCTCCTGCTCCTCCACCTCGTCTCACCCCCTCCGCCTCCTCGCCCAATTTTTTTAAGTACCTCAAACATAACCCAAGTGGAGAACAGAGTGGCAATGCTGTGCCAAAGAGGTGAGCCACCCGCATGGCAAGTTCAGTGTCGTTCGTCTTCCCGGGATGCTCACGCAGAGAAAGTGTGCTGAATGTCCACTCAAGGACCCCGGGGCCACCGCTTGTGTGTGTGTGTGTGTGTGTGTGTGTGTGTGTGCGTGCGCGCGCGTGCGCTTGTCTGGTTTTGGTTTTCCTATTTTCAGTCTATCATTTGAATCTACTTAATTTTACTGTTGATTAATTCCCTCAAAATTATTATGAAAAGTCTTGATGGCAAATTATTTTTATATACTTATTTTCACATTCCCCTGCCCTAGTGTACACACACACACACACATGCGCGTTAACAGCAGTGTGCTTGATCATATACATTGCAATTTGTGCTATATCAGAAACTTCCTCATTAATTTAGGAAAATTATTTTTCTACTTCGGAAGGAAGGAGTCATTTTGGATGATGGACTGAATTTTTTATTGTTGTGGTTTTGTTTTTCTTTTGGTCAGAACGCTTAACCTGAGATCTACTCTCTTAACAAATTTTTTGCGTGTTCACTGGTATTACTAACTGTGGACAGAGTGTTGTAACTGTAGGCACAATGTTGCACAGCACATCTTTAGAATTTATTCATCTTGTGTAACTGGACTGATGTTTGTTAATTAGTTCATTGCTTCCATTCATTTAAAATAATAGAATTTTATTGACTGAAAATGAAAGTTAAATCTCATTTGTAAACTATTTTTGATTTCTTACCTGCTTTAGTTTTCTTAGCCTTGGAACTATAAAATGTTTCTTCTGTTTTGAAGGTTATGTTTTATACTTTGTGTGTTTGTGTTTCTTTATCCTAAACTCTTTTTTCAACCACACTCTCAGCATCTCCTACCGTAATGCCCTGCGGAAAAAACTTCATTCTTCTTCCTCTGTGCCAAATTTTCTAAAATTTCTGGCTCCTGTAGATGAAAATAACACCTCTGACTTTATGAACACAAAAAGGTAGAGTTTAATTTAGATATGTCAAGTCTGGGTAGAAGTGTTGATTGTTAGACATATAGGAATTTTTCATCTGTACTTTTGCCATTTAAAAAATCATTTTCGCTAGATCTATTGTATCTTCTTTCTTATAATTTTTTCTTACTGATGATGTGATTTAAAAAAATGTGGAGTCAACCTGTTATCCAGTTTTGACTAGGATTAGTTTATTAATATATTGTTATTTTCAGCAAATTAAAGAAAGTCTTAACCGTTGTCTCTAAGTGATAGAAGATCACTTAGAGATATTGGGCATATATGGCTGCCAGTAAATCAGTCAGGATGTTTGATCTCTAAGTTTAGATGATTGTTCAGTTGTTGGTATATGTTCAGGTGTAAGTTACAAGGGGTTCCCCAAGTTGTCCTGTGAATAGAAAGGAAATTAGTGATTGTGTTTATGTATATTGAAATCTATATTTTGCAGTTTAAAACATACAGATGTTAAAACAGTCATTATTAGCAAGTGACTGCATAATTATTGCCCTTGCTGGTTCTGTGTAATTTAACTTTTTTTTTTTTTTTTTTTTTGGTGATGATCCTTGGAGACACAGGCCTATGCTAAGAAAATCTCCCCTCACATAGACTAGGGGAGATTGTGGCCCGGGTGACAGTGCCCCCTTTAGGCCGTCTCTCTTTTCTGAAGTGGCACCAAGAGAGGCCCAATTGGAAGCCAAGATCCATGGAGTGTAGTTCTTAATATCTTTTACCATAAAAATAAATTAAGGACATGTAACCTTACTCTTTCCATAAAAAGCACCCTGTCAGAAAGCAGTCCTGTGGGAGTGTTGCCCCACTGCGAGTTTGATTTGATGCCTGTGATTATCTAGTTATGTTTGCTGGTACAAAGATAATTTATAATTTAGTGCTCTGTTTAAAAAACAACAAAAAGTCAAGCTAAAATACCTGGTTATATCTCCTCACCAGTCATAAATCAATTGTCTTGTAATTTTAGGGACTTTGAGTCCAAAGCCAGCCATCTTGGTGACGCCAGCGGGACCCCCGTAAAGACACGGAGACACTCGTGGAGGCAGCAGATCTTCCTTCGAGTGGCCACCCCGCAGAAAGCCTGCGATTCTCCTGGCAGACACGAAGGTAAGGCCCACCCCCAACGTAAAGCTAGATCGTGGCTCGAGTTTCATCTGTAGCAAAAACACATTTGGTGGAAGAAGAAGTGAAGTGAGATTTCAAGTCAAAATCATCCCCTGATTTTAAAGTTCCCTGGTTGAGAAGCTCAAATGGCAATGCCTATCACTGTTTCCAGAGGATTTGTTTTCCCTCTCTGCAACTGAAGTGTAGGTTTCCACCCTACCTCAGCATGGTGTGGTTTTAGAGGTACCTCTATCCCACTGGTCACACCTGTGATGATCTGTGCCTTGTCAGTTGCTGTCACTCAATCTGGTGTCACAGGAGGACTCTCTCTCATCCTTCTTGTGCCCCCTAAAGAAATACAGGCAGACCTCAGAGATACTATGGGTTAGGGTTCCAGACCAGCACAATAAGAAGAATATTGCAATAAGGCGAATCACACAAATTTTGTGATTTCCCAGTGCACGTAAAAGTTATGTTTACACTATAGTATAGACACTATAATATAGTCTTTTAAGTGTGCAATAGCATTATGTCTAAAAGAGACATACATACCTCACCTAAAAAAACCTTGATTGCTAAAAAATGCTAACCATCATCTGACAATTCAGGGTTGCCACAGACATTCGGTTTCTAAAAAATGCAGTGTCTGTGAAATACAATAAAGCTAATAAGCACAATAAAACAAGGTATGCCTGTATAGGATGTGCTAAAGTTTATCTTTAGGCCTTTGTATGTTGAGTTATAATGTAAAAGAGGAGTTTAAATGCAGTTCCTCTGAGTAAAATTAAGATTTTTCTCTGCCCAGTGATGTCATAAGCTTTCAACAGTAGATATTTATTTTCCTTAGTGTTCCTTAATCAGAAAACATTTTTTCCTTACAAAAGCACAGCAAAACAGACCTCCAAAGATTACTTGAATTCCTCAGATTGCAAGACTACATGTAGTGGAGACTCACTCTTGTCCCTCGACACACTTCTTCATGTCTCTTAGGAAGCAGCCAAGGCTAACCCAAGAGTGTTCAGACTAGGTTCCATGCAGCTGTCTTGGGGGAGGAGGTGCTGTTGGAGGATCCCTCCCTTCCTGCTCCCCTCCCCCCATTGTTGTTTCTTCTCTCTCTCCCTCCCCGCCTCTCTCCCCCAGAGTTCTTAATATTTGATTCGGATAATGAGTCCTCTGCCAAATTAAACAAGGGTCTGGTTTGGGCTCAGCTTGCTTTGTGATATAAATCATAGAACTTCATTTGTATTTAGTTCCTTTGGTTATAAAATGGTTACAGTAGTGTTGGCTCTTCACATCTCATGGAATTACATTAAATGATAAACGTGAAAGTGCTTTGAAAAGCTAAAGACATCACATGTCAAGTGGTAACATATTTGTTACCGTTATTGCGTTTGGAGCAGTGGTGTGTTTAGCTTCCTATACCGATGTTCCCTAGCAGGAGCAATGTAAAAGAGCGCTGGATTTATTCATTCAGTGTGATTAAAAACATTTTTTTAGTAAATTGAGTTATTTCAATTAGCATCATTTTAGACACTTTTGTTTTAAAGATTTCATTTTCATGTTGTAGATTGCCTACTAATGTCCAACAGCCAGATTGTGTAACCTAGTTCCCTCCTTTTTAAACTTGTAAAATTCTAAGCCAAAGGGGTTGCTGCGGTAGTGGCTGTAGAAAACAGCAGGCTTGTAAAATGCACAGCTCCTGGTTGGAGCTCTGGCCTCTGACGAAATGGCTGGTGTCTCCAGGCCCCACCCTGGGGCCACTCTTTTCCCATACTTCCTGGAAGTACGGTGAGTTTCTAGACGAGACCCGCACTGGTATCTCCTGGTCAGCGTCTGGGGGACCTGAGTCAGAAGATTAGTCGGTGCTGGCAAATGCTCGATTCTCTGGAAAACCCCAGGATAAAATGGGCAAGGAGATGGCACTGTGGGTGGCATGAAACAGTGTGATCTTGTGTCACCCCAGCAGGTAGCAAGGGAATGGGGACGAACGCCATAGTTTGTGTCTGAATTCTCTTTTTGAAAGTTAAGTAGGAAACTTCTCTTTTTAATTGGTTTAGTCTGGGAATATTGTAAGAAATGGATATTTAACTCCAAGTTGCATTGTTATTGATAATGTTTGCAGTGGACAGGGTTCTTTGGTGAGTCCTGGGCCCTTGGACCCAGCTGGGCAGAAGTTTGTAGGGAATGAGATGGGATAAGTTGTTATTGCCCCAGAGGTCAGAGCGCTGAGCAGATCCGTCCAGTACCCTGCGGGCCGGGCGGCATGGTCACCAGGGAACTGGGAACCCAGGACTTGGTGGGTCCATCTCCCCTGCCGGAAATGGTACTAAAAGTAGCGCCCCAATGTCTGCCTGACAGGCCCCCCAGGATCACCTGCTTGTTTGTAGGAAAGCAGAGAGCTGACTTCTTCATCGTGGTCTGCGGTGGTCATGAAGATGAACTTAGGGAAAGAATTTAGAGCTCATTCAGGGAAACCTCCTCTGAAAGCAGGACCACTCCTGCCTGCATCCAAATCCCAGCTTTTCCCCTTAGGAGCCGTGATCTGGAACCAGCTGTCTAATTTTTCACCTATGATATAGGATTAATTATGCCTCTTGCCACACTGATTGAGATAGGGGAGCGTGATGTTTTTATTGGCATTTTATTTAAGAATTGAAGAATTCATAAGATTAGACAGACTTATCAGTGGTGCACACGGTTCTGGTGTCAAGTCACCTTCCCCGTGTGGAAGTCCCTCTGGTGCTCCCGCTGGAAGCTTCTCTGGCCGCGGCCCCTCTGCAGGGGGTTGCCATGGAGCCGCTGGCCCGCGCCGTCCTGCTGCTGGAGCCCCGGGGGAGCTGCTGTGCTGATCGGCCGGGGTTTTGATTCTCTGGCGGCCAGTGTGAGCCATGGCCATGCCATTCCATGACCATGCCTGGAATGCTCTTCCACTGATATAACCATGACTAAGTCCCTCACCTGCTTCAGATTATTGCTGAAAATCACCTTTTCACTGAAGCTGCCCTGGCCACTCTATTTCAAGTGGCACCCCACCCCATCAGACATTCCTAATCTTATCCTGATTTTTCCTATAGCATTTATCTCTTTGAAACATACTCTAGTTATTATTCATTATCTCTATCACCAGGTTCCTCCAGTCCACAGGCTATATGACTTTTAAGGGAAGGCAAGTAAATTGCTCAGATTCTTACAAGCTTAATATTTGGTCCTTAGTGATTTCTCAACTCACTCCTCCTTCCTCTTCTTCCTGCTTATGTCCTTTCTGCTCTTACGTAAGAAATGCTGCCTGAATTTTTTAATTAAGTGGTAGGTACTCTGCGTATGAAAGAGAGAGGTAAGAGAAAATAAAAGCATTTACAACTCTGAATTGGTATAATAATAATAGCTTATCATGCCCTTATTTTTGCCAAGTGCTTTACATGAGTTATTTCCTTTAATCCCCAGTCAACCTTAAGAAGGTTGGCATTTTTATTACACCAGTTTCACAGATGAGGGAGCAGAGGCTTGCAGTGGCTGAAGTCACTTTCCCCAAACCACAGAGCTGGTCCGCAGGACCAGAGCTCGTGGGTCTGCACCCCGCAGTTCCTGCTGAACTGCACATAGGCCCTGCGGGCCTGCTCCCTCCTCTGGAGCCTCCTTGTGTCGGGCGTTTGTTCTCAGTCTATTCCTGTGTCCCCTTGCCAGCCAGGCAGCAACACGTTTCAGAGCATTTTAACATGTGGACTTGCCTTCAGTTAATCGTACCCCTCCCTGCATGTTAGCGCTGAGACTGGAGTGTGCCGGGAAGGGAGGTTGATTTCTTAACATCTGTCTAAATTTTCTTCTCCCAAATCAGACATCTTCATTCTCTGCCGCTGTTTGCTTCCCATCCTTAGGGCGCAGAGAGCAGCACCTTCCACTGTGGTCTGGGACCACTTGGACCAACATGCTTTCTGCATGTTCCCCGCCAGCTGTGAGACCTCCAGATCCTCAAGCAGCTGAGGGTCCCAGAGGTCCCTGCATCAGCCAGGCTGTCCCAGGCAGAGAGTGTGCTGCTAGAGGCACCTGTAGGCCTCTTTGCGGCTCTGCCTCAGGGGTGGGACCCATGGGCAGCCCAGGTGTCTGCAGCCGGTGGCATGAGGGACTTAAAAGTCTGCTTGTAAGGAACACTTCAGCAGTTCCTTTAAAAGTTTAAGGAACTTTAAAAATGTTCCAGGTACTCAGAGTGGCTCTTTGTGACTATTTTGCATTTGTATTCTGGCACTGCAAACTTCAGTGAAACAGGTCTAACCTTTCTTCAAGGTAAAAAAGTGAGACAGGGATATTTGTACTGTCCCATCCATTTCATCCTCTTTGGAAAAAACTAATAAAGGAAACTAGAAATTTAAAAACCATGGTGTTTGCAGAGCTGTAAGGATACAAGGGAGGGAGAAATAGAATTTTCTGTAATTTGGGGGTTCTGGTTTTCATAGATGGGCTAAATTGTAGAGAGAAACATGTTAGTGAGTAGGGAGTGTGACTCCAATTAAATGTAGTGTGAAAGAGAGGAAAAGTCCAAAGCCAGGCAGTGTGGACAGAAGTGGAGAGATTAGACTGCACAGATACTGTCTTAAAGTCAGCTTGTCCCTTCCTCAGGGGTGTGTGGCTTTCTCTGTGCACAATTCCTGTGAAATAATTGAGCTGTAAGAATCTGAATTTCATGTTTTGGAGACCTAACTGGTAGGCAGTTAATTTCCATTTAGAAATTTTCTTATAAATGTTTAGTAGAACAAGCGCAAACATTCCCAAATCCCAGGCTGTTTTGTTTGTTTGTTTGTTTTAACTCAACAGAGACCAGTTGGCCTCTTCTAGGGATTCCCACTTGAAGTTAGTTTACCAGAGTCTAGCAGGGTGGTTTCCATTGTGACCCTTGGAGAAAGGCAGGTGTCTGCTTCTCAGCTGGTAGGTCAGGTATACAGTATCACCGCATCACTGGGGAACTCTGTGATCAATAGGGCAACCACCAGTTTGTGCTTGGAGACTTGGCAAGGCAAGTTTATTTTTGTGATAAAACAAACATAAGTAGATTGTAAAGTAGAATACTAAGAGTTGCATGGTGGTTTAAATTTAAAGCAGTGTCTTCAGTGATGCTTTAAGTTTGTGGCCACTTATGACTGGTGCCCCAGAAACCCCAGGGAAAGGCATTCTCTCTCCTTTGTGTTACCGGCTCTTTGGGTGAAAGGTTTGTGAGAGACTGACTGTGTGAAAGGTACGTACTTGGTAAACTATAAACTCGACAGAGGGTGGTGTTACGGGGGTTCAGTTAAATCTGTCACAGGGCAGAGCCCTGAAGGTCGGGTGTGTTTGAGACTGCATCTGTAGAGCGGGCTGCGGGCAGATGTTATTGTTCCTGATAACCGCCCTTTGTCGTTTTCAAGCCTTCCCACTGTTGATCCCCACCACAGGCCTGCTCTGAAGGTAAAGGCCGTAGAAGTACGCTCATCCCTCAGATGGAGAGTGAACACACCTGTGGATTAAATGGCTTTCTCCGGATCCTGATCTAGAGCAGCGTTTCACAAACTGCTGTGTGCTCAGAGTCCTCTGGCGATCTTGGTAAAGGCAGATTCTGGTGCTGTGGGTCTGGGTGGGTCCAGATGGTCTCCGTTTCTGACAAGCTCCCCAGTGATGCTGATGATACTGGTCCACTGTGAGTGGCAGGGGCTTAGAATGAGTGACCATGGTCCATCCAGCCCAGACCATCTAGTCCTAGGTTTAGGACTCCTGTGTGTCTCTCTGCTGTTGTAGATAACCTAAGGCATCACCCGTGTGTGTCAGACCTCAAATAAATCTGGGTCATCAGTGACATTTTTTGAGAGGATTTGTGCTGCCTGGAGAAGCCAAGAGTTGGTCTGGTGGGGAGAATGCAGTGATACAAAACACATGGCAATAGGGATAAAGAAGAATCTGACAATGTGCCAAGTGAAACCAAACATCTGGCCTCTGCCTCGTTCCTGCCGCTTTATTTTTTAGGGAAGCTTTGTCTCCTGGGTGGCGGCGGGGCACAGAGTGTGTGCAGGTGTTTGTTTTCTTAGCTGTGGGCTCAGACCTAATTGTCAGTCCTGCAAAAAATGCTGAAAATCAACTTCTGACTTAGCTGTTTGGTAGTAGAAATACTCCACAGTTTTTCTTCATAGTGTTTCATACAAAAAATAATTCTTTGTTGTTAAGAAATAATTTTTTAGGTAACTCCCAACTGTGGAATGGGGGAAAATTCTTTTACGTACCTCTGTGCCAAGGAACAATTTTAGTCTTGGTCTAATGCCTTTCATTTAAGCATTTCAGATTACATTGTGCATTTACCGATTTCGCCAACAATAGAAGCATTCAGGCTTTACATGTCTTGTTTAAAAAAGGAAAACGCATCTAATATAGATAAGATTTATTGATTTGAAACCCATTGTATAAGCAAATAGTCCACTGAAACTAAAGTTCAAAGGGTTTTTGTGTTGAGTATAGCTGTGTCAATATGCCTAATTTATGATACAGTTAAGTCGATTGGATTAGCTATTAGATGTAAATAGTAATGGCAAAACCAAGGAATATAACCTGAATCTTTATAATGACTATTTTATATTATTGTGAAAAATGTAGAAACTGCTGTGTGACTATGATTTATTTGTATGGTTCATGGCCAACTTTTCAAAAATTTATATACCATTGGGAAATTTTAATGGATGATATAAGCAGAATAACTGCAAGTAGGACTTTACTGGAACCTGTAAGCATCACAGTGACATCTGTATGACCCTTTGTTTTGATCCCTGGTTCTCAGCGTTCACTGTGTATCAGTCACGTGGGGAGACTTATAATATGGGCTGCACCTGCCCCTCTGCTCTCACTGTGTCAGGAGGGTGGGGATGGTCCTGTGCTTGAACTCTTCTTTCTTTTTAAACCCACCCAAAGCATTCTGATTGTGACCCTCAGTGAAACCGCTGGTTTAGTTAGATGTCAGAGGGTGACTTGAGGTACTGTCACCACTTGGTGGCAATGTTGCTCCCTGTGTCTTGATCGCCCTCATTTCTTTTTCCAATCCCAGAAAAGTGTGCTTTCTTTTTTTCCCTTCTTTTTGGTTTTGGTCTTCTTTTGGTTATAGTATGTACCTTCCTCACTCATTTGCAACTTAATTGAATGGGGAGAGCTACCTTCTGAAATCAGGATGTTTTTCTTTCTTTTTGTACAAGGTTTTAGGGAGTGGGCAAAATAAGGAAGAAAAAAATGGTCTCTGATTGCCAGATACATGACTTTTTAAGATTGTTCTTAACTAACTTTCCATATAACTTTGCTTTTCTGTGGCCAAGAAAGACCAGGTTCAATATAAAGTATTGCAAGCCAGGGATTGATTGTTCATGGATTTCACTAGTTTGAAGCTACTAGCTTTTTCTCCTTTATTGTGCTTTTTGACACGTCATTACAGTTGGGGAAGCCACAGTGAATGGCAAGATTCTACCTCAGTTTGCTGTTTGTGTGCCTGATAACAGTTGTAAGTTAGCGTTGATTGAGCCTTTCCTAATTAACCATTGGCATTTAAACAGTCAGTCCTTACGCTTTGTGCAGAGGCTGGGGTCAAGGGTTGATGGTGATACAGAGATGAAATTTTAACCTCTGCTGTTGGTAGGAAGGCTGCAGGGGCTGAGGGCCAAGAGCTTGGGCGCTGGAGGTTCTGGAGCCCAAAGGCCTGGGTGTGAATCCTGCTTACGGCACCCTGGCTGGCAGGGAATTCCAACTTAGGGCACATCTAACTCCAGAGCCTGTGCGCCTGCAGGATTAGAGTCCAAAGTCGAAGATCTAGATTTGTCACCCTTGAACTGTAATCTGTAGAGACTGGAGGAAGCCACTGAAGTTTGTAAAGCAAGGAAATGAATGGTAGGTAGTTTGAAACTATTCTCAGGGGGATAGACTCTGTAGACATATCTAAACTTGAAGCAGTCTCAAAATCGGGGCAGGACTAGGGTGAGGCAAACAGGCACTCTGAGTGCAAAATTTAAGGGGGCACTCAACTTTTAGGGCCCTGCAAGTATGGACCCTTCACATACATGGCCCTGAGAATGATGGTACCCTACAGCCTGGACAGCACTGCCAGGGGAGTGTAGATTAACTCAAAGGAGGAGTCCTTGGCAGGAAGCTCGTGTTTTGTTTTAAAAAACAGCTTTATTGAGCTAAAATTCACGTATTATACAATTCACCCGTTTAAAGTATACAGTGTGTTTTTCTGTATTTACACGGTTATGGAACCATACCACAATCTAATTTTAAAATATTTTTGTCCCCCAGAAAGAAACCCATAGCTGTCACTTCCCAAAACCAACCCCCCCTCCCCCCAAACCCTAGACAACCACTAATCATCTTTCTGTCTCTATAGATTTGCCTATTCTGGACATTTTATATAAACGCAATCATTCGATATGTGGTTCCATGAGTGGGGCTGCTTTCGCTTAGCCTAATGTTTTCAAGGTTCATCGTGTTGTAGCGCATATCAGTGCTTCATTCCTTTTTATGGTCAATCAATACTCCATTGTATGGATAGACCTCAAATATAGTCATTTACCAGTCGATGGATATTTGGGTTGTTTCCACCTCTTGGCCATTTCTGAATAGTGCTGCTGCGAACTTTCATTTACACGGTTTTGTGTGGTCGTGTGCTAAGAAAGGGTTTTAAGGGTGAGTGTGGAACCTCGTCCTCTGGGGGGCTTTGAGTTGGCACCCGTGATTCTGCCCATGGGGACGGTTAGGCCAGTGGGGGTGGGTGAGCCTCCCTGCTGCTGGCCGTGTTTGCCTTTCTTCCCTTCTAGGCTGAGAGGGCGAGTGCGGGGGATTTTGGTGTTTCCCCCAGAAGCTCCTGGGAAGGCGAGGGGTGGGGAACCTCCGTCAGGGCTTCCACAGCTCTCCCATTCTGGGAGGCAGGGGAGATAGTCCCAGGGCCGCAGGTTAGTGACACTGGCCCAGGGCTACATTTCTTTCAGCTGTTCTCAAAACTGTGTGCCCAGAATCCCCTGGAGAACTTGTGGAAACACAGATTGCTGTTCCTCATCCCTAAAGTTTCCGATTCTGAATTCTTGGTGGAGCCTGAGAATGTGCAGTGCTTACAAGTTCCCAGGTGATGCTGACACTGCAGATTTGGGGACCACACTTTGAGGTCCTCTGAATTTCTTAAGCTGATAGGCAAGGAAGGGTACGTCCTATTCTGATTTAAACTCCAGCTAAAAGAGCCCTGCGTGGTTGTTAGTAAAAAAAAAAAAAAAGATTGAAAATTAGAAATGTATTTTATGGCAGATTATGAAACAGCCAACAAATTCTATCTTCTTTGCAGTAAAACTAAGTGAACGTTAATAATAGCCATTGTCATTATCCTTATCCTGTATTGAGCATTTAGTGTTTGCATTTTCACACAGTGAGCTGATAATCCTCACATCAACTCCGTGCAGTTGGTACCGTGCCCATTATTTTGGAGAGGAGGCTAGAAATATTGAATAACGTGCCCATAGTTATTCACAGTTATCCCACGGCACTTAGTTCACACAGTTACTTTTCCAATCAGGTCAGTTCTGCTCTAGATCAAGCATCTTAATCACAGTAATGAGCTGTTGACAGTTTTAGGAATAAATTATCAGGAGTTTTGACTGGTTTACTCACTTAAGTTAGTGTTTGTGTGGTGATAAGCTGAGTTAGAGTGAAAAAACAATTCTTATGTTGGAAGTGTTCTAGAATTAAATGTTAACTCCTGCTAATATAGCACATATTTAGGGCATTATTTACTGGTAATTCTAATTTTTTAAAAACAGAATTAGAATCTTCCTAGTTGAATGGTTTCTATTAAATTCATTCATTTAAATGAAAAATGTACTGTGCCTCCTGGAGGGGCAAGGCCGGGCATTGCATCGGATGTGAGCAAGTGGCCCCAAAATTACAGCTGCTGGCACAGTCAGCGCCCTCGTGGTTTTGTAAAATCCGTAGATAAAGCAAAGGGACACATTAAACTGCTTTCTGAAGGGATGTTTTTCCAAGTAAATGTGTTTTATCACTTTCATATAAATGAAAATATTTGCAGAATGAGTACTAACAAGATTTTAAACATCATCATTTACCAAAGTAGGAATAATGTGATTATGGTCTCACACAATTCTGAAAATAGCTCGTAGTCCCAAGTATGCATTTTATACCTGAGAGAATAATGGGTTTTCCACAGTAAGTTTAAGTATTATGCTTCATTTCCTCTCCCTTTCCAGGTGTGTTAGCTTGAGAACTTTTTTAAAAAAATAAATTTATTTATTTTATTTATTTATTTTTGGCTGTGTTGGGTCTTTGTTGCTGTGAGAGGGCTTTCTCTGGTTGTGGTGAGCGGGGCTACTCTTCGTTGCAGTGCGCGGGCTTCTCACTGCGGTGGCTTCTCTTGTTGCGGAGCACGGGCTCTAGGCACGTGGGCTTCCCTAGGCCTGAGGATCAAACGTTGGCTTGGCAACAAGAATTGTTTCAGTGAAGTGGTGGGATCAAAGCTGGAATGGTGTGGGTTGAGGAGAAAATGGGAGGGAGGCGGTTTACAGGGTCACTAATGTTCAATATGACAAGGACCAGAAAAAATGTTATTACAGGATCATGGTGAAGCAACAATTGATTGGGGGTGGCATGGGCTGGGTGGGGGGGAGGGGCAGAGGGCAGAGCCAGCGGAATAAGAACATGACACTTAACTGAGAAGGTGCCACAGGACTTGAGCCTTTACATATTTTGTCAGAAAAGGAAAAGGACATCTTAAGCAGAGTGGATGCTCCAAAATCATAAATTTAGAGTTGATGGCTACATACCCACATTAAAGCAACACTTGGCTATGATCAGCCTGAGGCCCGCTAAAGAGAAGTGATGAGAGGGCAGGATGAACACATGGTTTAAAGGACAGCAAAACCTTATCGCAAGGTGGCATTTCCAAGCCCTAATAATTATGAAACACTAGAAGCAGGGATGTCCCAATTACAACTGTGCGGCTCAAGGTACACTCTACATTTTCTTCCAAATTTCAAGAAAACAGAAAAAAAGACCAACAATCGACAAAAAGCCCATGAATGCATTCTTATTGGAAATTATGAAAACCAACACTGAATTTCCCTCCTTACTTCCTTAACCCTGCCCCACCAAACCCTAATACCACGATAATAAAAGGTATTTGATTATTGGTGTCAATGCTGTACAGTGTCAACCTGGAATTTGCTTTCGTACGTTTCTAGTGAACCACACCCTCTATAAACATTACCACATCATTTAAAAAGTCAAAGCTTGTACCTAATCGTCATCTGACTCATCTATTTTAAGATAAACTATCAAAGGGAGGAAGTTAAAAATTTAACTAGTAAATCTACCCATTAAAAAGAAAAATTATTTATATTTTATAACAATAATCTATAGTTTCAAGAAATCCTCATTAGGACAAAAGAAAGAACAAAGTCCACAGTCACCTAGGCCAGTGTCAGGTCTCTGGAGGTGACAACAAAGAGCATACTAATGGTTTGCTCTCCAAAATGTCCAAAAGGCCAACAGTTATTGTGTCACCTTAAGTAGCAATAACTTTCTTTCCTCAACCCGAGCTCTCTCATTGATTTAACCAAAATCAATTACAGCTAACTGGAGGTTTGCTTTGCGAGGAATACCTTTTTCTGGAAAGAGATGGTACTGCCTCCCAATTATTGCATTTGTTGTTAAATTATCTTATCTTTTCTAATGGTAATAAATGTATATGACGCAGAATTCTAGTATTACAAGAGTATTTACCAAATTTCCTTCCAGCCCTTGGCCACCTGGTTTCCCTTCCTAGAGGCATAGTTAACATATTTGTTTAAGCACATAGGAGAGAGGATACTCATTTTCTTGAGTATCCTCCCATGGGCTTAAGCAAATATGCGTGTCCAATCACTTTTTTTTCTGGATTATTTTAATTTTTTCTTCCATTTTTATTGATATATAATTGACATACAGCACTGTATAAGTTTAAGGTGTACAGCATAATGATTTGACTTACACACATCAAATGATGACCACAATAAGTTTAGTGAACATCCACCATCTCATATAGATCCAGTAAAGAAATAGGGAAAAAAATATTTTTCCTCATGATGAGAACTCTTAGAGTTTACTCTCTTAACAGCTTTTATATACAACGTACAGCAGCGTCAATTATAGTTATACACCCCTAGTACTTATTTACCTTACATCTGGAGGCTTGTACCTTCTGACCACCTCCATCCAAATCTCCCTTCCCCCACCACTGCCTCTGGTAATCACAAATCTGATCTCTTTTTTAATGAGTTTCTTTTTTCCTGTTGTTTCCTTGCCATCAGATTCAGGATATACACTTTTGACAAGAACACCACAAAAACTATGTTGTGCCCTTATCAGTGCATCACATCAGGGTACGCTTGATATCTGTTCCAGTACTGGTGAGATTAACTTTGATCACTTGGCTTAGGTAGTTTTTGCCTTGTAAAGTTAGTATTTTTCGCCTTTGTAATTAATTAGTATTTTGTCGGGAGATACTGTAAACTATATAAATATCCTCCTCCTCAATAAACTGTCACCCACTAATTTTATTTTTTTTTTAATTAATTAATTTATTTATTTTTGGCTGTGTTGGGTCTTTGTTGCTGTGAGAGGGCTTTCTCTGGTTGTGGTGTGCGGGGCTACTCTTCGTTGCAGTGCGCGGGCTTCTCACTGCGGTGGCTTCTCTTGTTGCGGAGCACGGGCTCTAGGCACGTGGGCTTCAGTAGCTATGGCACGTGGGCTCAGTAGTTGTGGCGCATGGGCTCTAGAGCACAGGCTCAGTAGTTGTGGCATGCAGGCTCAGTAGTTGTGGAGCATGGGCTCTAGAGCGCAGGCTCAGTAGTTGTGGCGCACGGGCTTAGTTGCTCCGCAGCATGTGGGATCTTCCCGGACCAGGGATCAAACCTGTGTCCCCTGCACTGGCAGGCGGATTCTCAATCACTGCACCACCAGGGCAGCCCCGCTTGAGAACTTTTGATTAAGGACAGCTCTGGCGATGAGAGGTTACAGCCTTACCTCTGCGGTTTGGTTTTTGGAATTGTCTTTTGCGGCAGCATCTTTCCCAGTTGCCAAGGCGAGGTTTTTCTTTTTTCCTGTTAGCACCAGCCTTGTCTCCTGCCAAGCCTTGTGTTGGGGGCGGGATATAGAAACAGTGGGCTTTTTCTGCCCTGCAAGGCTCATTAGATTGTGGGGCTTAGATTAGAGGCCATAGGCGGGGATACCTGCCTTAACAAAGGGGTATTTCTTCTATCTCTGCGAAATGGCTAGTGTGGTTTGAGTTCATCATTCTGCCTGAGAGAAATCTGTGCGCCACATCCTGGAAGTTTTCTTCCATGGTCCTTAACGCTCCTGTCTCAGTCACACCTGGTATATGTCCCAGCATACAGCAGGCTACATACTGTTAGACCAGAAGTTCTACCAGCACATGGCAAAGTCACCGGGTTTCCATTCATTTGCCTAATTTCCTCTGTGCGGCCCCTTCCACCTTTTTCAGCCCCTCACTTCCAGGTACCAGATTTTTGACATCATTTAGAGATTGTGTCTGACTGAATGTACTGGAAATCCTGCCACACTGGTGTAACCGGAGAGGGATTAGTTTTTCTTACATAACAAGAAGTCTGGATGATGATAAGGCAAGGTCATTCACTGGCCTCGTGATGTTCCCAGTGAGCTGGGTTCCTTTTTACTTTTCTGTTTCATCCTCTTGGATGCTTCCTGGTCACAGCATGGCTGCTTCACCTTCAGCTTCCCCTACAGCTCTGAGCAGAATGACGGAGGAGGCAACAAGGAGTTGAGGGCGGGGGAGGGTGACCCCTCTACACCAAGAGAGCGAACTGTGGCGAGAAGTCCCTAGACGAGCATTACTTGTGTCTCATCATCCGGAACTCTGTCACCTGGTCACTGATGGCTGTAGGGAGGCTGGCGACACCGTTTCTTGGCTGAGCCCATGGCCACCTTGTACGAGGGGAGCCCAGCCGTGGGGGTGAAGGGGAAGGTGGACGTGGGGCGGGGCCCAGGGGCTGCAGCCCTGCCCAGGCAGAGTGTCTCTCCGCCCCGTCGTGTGCTGTGCTGCTTCCCTGTGCCCAGAAAGCTCCTCCCCTCTACACCCAGCCCAGCACACTCTAACACTGACAGACTCCTTATCTTTCAGCCCACTTCCCTGTCGTCATTTCTTCCTCCTTTCTCTAGGGCGTGGTCAGCCTCTCCATTCCCGATGTTCATTAGGGTTTTCGTTTGTCCCTGTTGGACCGCTGCTGCTTTGTCTTGCAGTTCTTTGTCCTGACCTTCAGATCTGTACCATCTAACATGGTAGCCACTAGCTACCTAGAGCTATTTAAACTCAAATGTGAAAATTTAGTTCCATGCCCTGGACTCATTTCGGGTGCTCAAGAGCCATGTGTGGCTGGTTGGCTACGTGTGGGAGAGCACAGCTCTGGGCCATTCCCCTCATTCATGTTCTCCTGGACACGCTGCTCTGGGTGGTGAGCTCTCTGAGGTCCTGCTTCGTCCTGACTCGACTCAGGATCACAAGCACAGCACATTGCAGGTGGCACTTGTGCTGTGTTCCCTCCTAACCGAAGTGGTGGACTTTGGGCAGAGGCAAGGTATTCTGTGACCCACCCGGCTTCTAAAATGATCGCTACTGGATATGTACAAGGTGAGTCCACGGCCTTCGAGGAATCCTAAAAGTAACTGGGAACTTTGAAAGTTATCTGTTCCACATTCCTTATTTTACAGATGAAGAAACTGAAGCTCAGAGAGAGAAAGGGACCCACTTAAGGTCAAACAGGCAGTCAGTGGTAGAATGACCTAGAATTGTGGCTCTCTTTCCATTAAACCAGACCTGATCGAGTATCACCAACCTGTTTGTTTTCCCTAATTAAGTTCTATTCTAGCTTATTCAACCAGTTTCCAGCTTCTTGAGAGAGGAAGTTGTTTCTTGCTCTTGGGTGTCCTCAAGTGCCCACCGCATATAGGCAGTGCTCAGAGGATGCTCAGGAGACAGATGAGCATAAGCCTGCCTTAGTCAGTCAATGATCACTTAGTTGCAGGAATCAGAATATGACTCAAGCAAGCTTAATCAGAAGGAGGCTCATAAAATTCAAGATAAGAGCAAGAGTCAGAAACTAGGACGTTGTCAGAAACCCAGGAAGTCTCTCTGGCTCCCTCTCTTTTGTATCATGTAATTTTTCTTTTTTCTTTTTCTCTTTTCCGGTCTCCTCTTCATCCTACACACCAGCCTTCCCAGCTTGCTCATCATTGTATACAGTCTGCCAGCCCCCGAGTCCGTATGATCTTTTAGCTCCAGAGGCATCCAATTACCTGTACCTGACTGCCAGGTTTTTGGGAGCTGATTGGCCCAAGTCATGGTAGCTCATCCAGGGAGGGATGGGAGAAGCGTGGTGCCAGCATGGCAGTGGGGACCCACCCAAGATGTTATCTGCGCTGTGAGGAGTCGAGGAGCAGGGCCAGTGCTGGGAAGAAAGGGCATAGCCTCCGGCCACCACAAGTCAGTGTGTTGTCGTTAATTATATCGCTAACCAGCCAAAGGCAGAACCAGGAGAGTGAAAGTAACCGGGGCTCACAAGCTTTCTAACAGTTGGTGGTTATCCAAAAGTAGGTGAAAATGTGTGTGGGCAAGTATGTATGTAAATTTCTTATTACCAGGAGTTCTTGGATAGAAGCTGAGTGACCTGTTAAAGATTCCTCTGCTGGGAATGAAGCTCGATTGATATATTTACCCAGTAACAAGAATTTGGAATTCTTAGAGCAAATAGATGTCACGCAGCTCAGCAGCCAGAGGTGCTCAAGATCCCTGGAGGAGGAAAGGCTGGCCACTCTGGGCTTCCCGTGGACCTAGGGCACAGCTGTGTGTGGGTGTGAGCTGGCCTCGGGGCCCTCTCACGCCTGTGTCTGCTTCGCTCTTGCCCGACCACTGCACACACTGGGAGGCCATTTCCGAAACCCATTTCCAGCTCCGTGAGTCAGGGACACTGTCTTGTTATGGTTCTGCGACCTGGCACAGGGCTTGGTTTATAGATGGTGCTTGGTTTCTGTTTGAGGCGGGGATATATGATTTTGGAATATTAACCAAACATGGGTATTCTATTGTTAACTACTCGGACTGTACTGTGTAAAAAAATAACATATACCTGGAAAAAAAGACAGAGAAAACATATTGATATTCTACGGAAGTTTTGATAAGTTGTAGTCAGAGGTGGTATTTTCCTGTTTCTCTTTTTCAGTTTTACAGTGTAGTTACATTTTGATAGTAGGAAAAAACTATTTTTCATTAAGAAACATTCAATATATGTTTAGGCTTATGGAGGTTAAAATGGAAGCACATTTCTGTCACAAATCATGATGCTACCAGGTATTCAGATTTATTGGAAATGAACCCAGTTGTAAAATCACTTCTCCTTTGTGGGCTTAAACTACAGGTGATCACTTGGTGATTCCCGCTTCTTCTATTGAATTATTAAACTTGGCGTGACCAGTAATTTGAGCTGTGAAAATGACAGCCTTAGTTTGCAGAAATCAAGCCTAAAGGTTAAGAGATACACGGTCTTCGTTTGAAGGGTTCTTCTCCTTGGCCTCCCCGCCACTGCTGTTACCTGTCTCAAAAACCTTTGCTCCCAAGGGCCACTTACCACCTGCTTACCCGCCCCGGGAAGGAGCCTCAGAGGTCCCAAAGCACTTTGTTGCCTAATGCTTATTGAGAGTCCAAATTTCTCTGGTTCCAGCAGAAATAAGATTTCAGGATGTTGATAGTTTCAGAGAATAGTTTGGGAATTGATTTAATAAAAAAATTTTTTAAAAAGTTAAATTAGGATATATAAAAGCCCATGGAACCCTATTCTCTATTTCTGGTAGCTTAAAAGATACCATGTTGGGGACTTCCCTGGTGGTCCAGTGGTAAAGAATCTGCCTTCCAATGCAGGGGATGCAGGTTCGATCCCTGGTCAGGGAACTAAGATCCCACATGCCGCGGGGCAACTGAGCCTGCACGCCGCAACTACTGAGATCACACGCCTCAGCTAGAGCGCGCGTGCTGCAAACTACAGAGCCCACGTGCTCTGGAACCTGCACGCTACAACTAGAGAGAAGCCCACGCACCACAACGAAGAGCCTGTGCGCCACAGGAAAAGACCCCGCATGCCTCAACGAAGATCCCACGTGCCGCAACGAAGACCCAACACAACCAAAAGTGAAATGAAATTAAATAAATAAATAAATAAAAATCTTTTTTTAAAAAAATAAATTATTTATTTTTGGCCGTGTCGGGTCTCTGTTGCTGCGCGCGGCTTTCTCTAGATGCGGCAAGCGGGGGATAAGCTATTCTTTGCGGTGTGCGGGCTTCTCATTGTGGTGGCCTCTCTTGTTGTGGGGCACAGGCTCTAGGCACGCAGGCTTCAGTAGTTGCGGCACGTGGGTTTCAGTAGTTGTGGCATGTGGGCTCAGTAGTTGTGGCTCGCGGGCTCCAGAGTGCAGGCTCAGTAGTTGTGGCGCACGGGCTTAGTTGCTCCGCGGCATGTGGAATCTTCCCAGACCAGGGCTCGAACCCGTGTCCCCTGCTCTGACAGGTGGATTCTTAACCACTGCACCACCAAGGAAGCCTCATAAATAAATCTTTAAAAAAAAAAAAAAAAAAGTACCGTGTTCCATCATCTCTGATTGCTCTTTCCATACAACTAAAACCTTTTTCTGAAATTGGAATCAATAGGTTAGTCCAAATCAGTATGTTCTAGTTCTAAAATAACATAGTTTGTTAAAGTTTAAACTCTGTGGTTGAAGTCATTTTAAGGTTCCTGATAATATGTTTTGGTTTTTTCTGAAGAAGTAACGTCTCAATGATACGAAAAAAGCAAACATATCATGGTGTCTCTTTGTGGTGGCACAGTGACCCAGGTCATCTCCCCCTTAGAAGCCTCTCAGTGGAGGCTTTTGGCTTTTGCCTTCTTGGTCACCCATATTAATATCAACTTTACTCCACTGCCACAGTCCCTGGCTGTCCCACCCTCAACCTCTCACAGCTCCTTTGGTTGTGATCTATAACTTTGCTACCAGCTGTGGGTCAGAAATGGTTTCATTATCATCCTTTTGCTACTTCATTCTTTCTGGAACGGTATAGTTCTGTCCCCATTGTCTTTGGCGTGTGTGTCTGCACTGGTTTTTAGCTGAGACTACGGACTCTTGGATGGTGGGTAAAAGGGCTCTTTTGTTCACTTAAATACTTCATATTCCAATTATGATACCCTGAGTCTGTGGAGCTCAATAAAGTCTCCTTGATATTGTTGGTAGCTTAAATTATTTAGAGCTTTTCATGTTAGAAAGAAAAGGGGTTCTTAATCCAATACCTCATTTTACAGATGAGAAGATTGAGGCTCAAAGACCATAATACCCACAGGAGCCTTCCTCTGCATTGTATTTAGGAATCATGTACAGGGTCAGCACCCTGGAGTTGGCCGACCTCCGAGCCTCCTGGTTGCAGCCCTGGAGGGGGTGGGTCTGGGCTTCGGGCTGCTGTGTTGCTTCCCACCTCTAGGACCTTGGGCCTACTACCTCACCTCCTTCCTTCCTTTGTCAGAGAGGTGAGCTTTAACTGTCTCCTTCCATGAGAGGCAGTATTGCATAATGAATGTGAGCTTGGGCCTAAATGAGGCAAAAGTGCATGCCCTGGGAAACCCTCACATGTCTGCCGGGCGGAGAGACAGGACTTGGGAATGTGATTTCATGTTTTGAATTGGAGTGACCTTTGGGAGGATATCCTGGAATCTCAGGTCTTCATTTATATCATCAAGAATCCTTCCTTGCACACCTGCCCTTTCTGAGTTGCCAGAGTTTTAAAAATGGGCCCTGTGGTCCTTTGTTTTCTTGTTGTGTCACGAGGCAGAATAAAGTGAAACTCGGTGCTAGCGGATGACTCCCATTGTAATGAATATGCCTGCAAATGGCTCCTGGCCGCTTGAGGGAAATAGGGTTGTGTATAACTTCAGAGAGAGATGATTGACTGGGTAGTCACTGTAGCATCCTGCTTAAGAGTGTGGATTTTTGAAAAATGGTTGTAAATTTTTAATTGTGGTAAAAAACACATAACAAAATTTATCATAACCATTTTAAAGTGTTTTAGTTCAGTAGTGTTAAGTATATTCACATTGTTGTGTGATGGGTCTGCAGGACTTTTTAATCTTGCAAAACTGAAATTCTATACCCATTAAAAAGTAGCCCTCCATTCCTCCTCCCCCCACCCCTGCCAGCCATCATTCTACTTTCTGTTTCTAAGAGTTTGACTACTTCAGTTCCCTCATAGAAGTGAAATCATAAAATATTTGTCCTTCTGTGACTGGACTATTTCACTTAGCGTAGTGTCCCCAAGGTTCATCAGTGTTAAAGTATATGATAGGATTCTTTCCTTTTTAACATTCCACTGTATGTATAGAGAACATTTTGTTTATCTGTCAATGGCTATTTAGGTTGTTTATGTCTCTTGCCTGTTGTGAATAATGATGCATTGAACATGGGTGTGCAGATATCTTTCCAAGAGCCTGCTTTCAATTCTTTTGGATATGTACTTAGAAATGGAATTGCTGGATCATAGAGTAGTTCTCTTTTTTTGGGGAACTGCCATACTGTTTTCCATAGCAGGTGCACCATTTTCCATTCCCACTAGCCAGTGCTCAGAGTTGCTAATTTCTCTACATCCTCACCAACACTTGTATTTTCTGTTGTTTTTTTTTGAAGTGGACTTCCTAATGAGTGCAAAGTGATATCTCATGGCGGTTTTGATGTGCATTTCTCTAATGATTAGCAATGTTGAACATCTTTTCATATGCTTGTTGGTCATTTTTATATCACCTTTGGAGAAATGTCTATTCAAGCCCTTTGCCCATTTTTATTTTTTTGTGGTATGCGGGCCTCTCACTGTTGTGGCCTCTCCCGTTGCGGAGCACAGGCTCCGGACGCGCAGGCTTAGCGGCCATGGCTCACGGGCCCAGCCGCTCCGCGGCATGTGGGATCCTCCCAGACCGGGGCGCGAACCCAGTTCCCCTGCATCGGCAGGCGGACGCGCAACCACTGCGCCACCAGGGAAGCCCCTGCCCATTTTTAAATTGAGTTATTTGGTTTTTTGTTGTTGTTGAGTTGAAAAGTATGGATTTGAAAATCAGACTGTTCTGGGCTTTAGTCCTGGCTCCTCCATTTATGAGCTGTTTGACTAGAGGCGGTTGCCATAGAATCCTCAGCAGTCTCTTGGCTGTAGTAGTGGCACCCACCTCATAGAGTTAGGGATGTTGGGCAACCACTGAGGAAGGACCCAAGAAATGGGAGCTAGAGTGAAGGCAGTCTGTTCCAAACAGAGTTTTGAAGGAAATAAAAACAGCTGCCCTCTCAGTCCCCTCCACAAATGGCAGCCGCTCTTTAATTCCACACCCCACCGCCTTCCCTTTGATCATACCAGACTTTTAGGACAAGCGAAAGGATGTGCTTGGGCAGTCAGAGGCTCGGTGGCATATGGAGGAAACTCATGTTGCCAAAAAGAACCTCTCTGGGCATCTTGGGCGGTGTGCTGGTGGTTTGCATGATGGCTTCAGCTTTTCGGCCAAGTGCATGTCATTGCCTGGAGTCACAGCCAGAGGAAACATGAGTCCTTAGGCAGCAGTTTGATGTTCCTGCTCCACCCCAGGTGCACGCCTGTGGGGACCGGCCCCGCCTCACTGAGTGGCCCTGTGCTCTGAATTCAGAGGTGGAAAAACTGCAGGCCAAGAGTGCTGACCGATGCAGGGGTCTGGTTTCTTTTCAGACTCTCTTGATGGGAGAGACAAAAAGACCGGGAGTCCTTGTAAAGAAATTAGTCATAGATGTTTCACTCTTTAAAATCGTCCCAGCAAAAGGTTAGACAACATGCAGCTTTCAAGTGGTCCTGGAGGTTGGCAAGTGCAGTGAGGTGTGACCTGGCCAACTAAGCCCACAATTGCCAGGCTCCAGAGGGTAGATTTCCCCCTGTGCTGAAACATTCCTTGGAGTTTAAGGTGCTGCTTTTAAGCAGGGTGTGCTGTGCTTGGTTTATCTGTGCTGTGCCAGGATGTTCAAAAAAGTATCTTCCCTTTGGAGTGGCAGATATGCAACTCTTTACCAAATTACTTTGTTTATTCAATCAGTCAGTTTCTCCCCTCTTTGTTTTGTCTTGTGCCCACATAACACCTCTCATTTCTTACTAAGGGAAGCGCACTCAGTGTGCTGGGATTTGTCATGTTCAGTTATGGTCAGTTAGAGAATTTCAGATTGTTGCCCTCTTTAATGAGTTTTTTGGGCAAAATAAATTATGGTAATATTTAAGAAATTTGCTTACTACAAAATCAGCTTTCAAAGACTGTTTGAACTTGACCATGTCCACTTTAAGTTATATTATTTATAAACACGTAGATTAAGTGTTTGAAATCTGTTGAAGTTTTGAATGAGTATCAGTGTACTGACTTTTAAGGGACAGAAGCCTTCTCACTGATCATGTAGTTTGCTTCCATTTTCTTTTTTTTTTTTTTTTTTTAATAAATTTATTTATTTATTTATTTATTTTTGGCTGAATTGGGTCTTTCTTGCTGCGTGTGGGCTTTCTCTAGCTGTGGTGAGCGGGGTCTACTCTTCGTTGCGGTGTGCGGGCTTCTCATTGCGGTGGCTTCTCTTGTTGCAGAGCACAGGCTCTAGGCCCATGGGCTTCAGTAGTTGTGGCTCGCGGGCTCTAGAGCACAGGCTCAGTAGTTGTGGCTCACGGGCTTAGTTGCTCCACAGCATGTGGGATCTTCCTGGACCAGGGCTTGAACCCGTGTCCCCTGCATTGGCAGGCAGATTCCTAACCACTGTGCCACCAGGGAAGCCCTTGCTTCCATTTTCTAGTTGAAGACATCAAAGCTCGAAACTTTACTAATGCTGAAACCCAAGTTTCCCAACTGCCCGAGGTATGTGGATCCCCAAGGAGAATGCTACTTCCCAAGTTGGTTTCTTTCAGGATATGGGCCCTTATCCAGGCAGTGAGGCTGGGGTTTTCCAGGTGGAAAGGCCACGTTTCCACATGTAACCCAATGAGCATTGTGTTGAGTTGGGGGAAGAATTAGGTTCACTATTTTAAACCTTTTAATTCATAGTGTGGACTTCCCCATCCCGTCTCCCCAGTAAAGCACAAAAGTATTTCCTAACTTTTAAGTCAGTGAGCTTCCTTTCATGGATTCCGACCTTAGGTCATATCCAGATAAGCATTGTGTAATGGGATGGGTGGAGTTAGTTTTTTTTTTAGTCACAGATGCATGAGAGGCAGGAGGGAGGTTAGCAGACTTAGTAATGGGGCTTTTAGCAGTTCATCGCGTCGGTGACTAAGTCAGAGTTCACTGCAGGACTGTTGTGTCCCTTCGTGGACCACCTGTCCTGCCTTTGGGACCTTTCCTCCCACTCTCCTTCTGACCTTTTTCCTTAGTCACACATTCCTCTCTCCCTGGGCCCCTTTTAGAGACCTCTGCTTCCCATTCCCACTTTCTTCCCCTTTCCCAGCAATTCCCACCAAATGTTTTTGCCAGCTCTTCTTTGGGGATTACGGGACTGTGATGTGACCTTCTCATTTTTGATTATTTCTAGTTGAGTAGCTTCAAATGCTCCTCTGTGGAGATGAGTCCTCAGTGTGCCTGCCCCGCCTGACCCCTTCACATGGGCCTGGGGTCAGGATCCCACCGTCTTGCTCCTACTGGGCGTGCCTCAGGGCTTTAGACCCTGGCCCCAATGTGATGGTTGCAAAGGGTGGTTGTGGACCCAGGCGGCAACATGCGGTGCTGACAACAGTCCAGAATCCACGTTTACATCTTCACTGAAAATCCAAGCAAAGACCCCTATGAGCACTTATCCTTGGGAGCTGGGGTTATAGGTAACTTTTTCTTTCTTTGTTTTCATATTTTTAGTGTCTCTAATTTCTCTGCAAATCAGTTAAAATATTACTCTTTTCATGGGGAAAGAAAAAAAACCAGTCACCATTCCTGAAAACCCTCACCTGAGCTGGAGGGTAAAAAATAGGGCTTCCCTTCTTGAAAATCAGCGTCTTACCATCTTACCGGTCCCTCTGAGACTGGACGCCGTGGAGGCCGCTCTCGGGCCCCTCTTAACCGTCCCCACCCCTCCTCCTCCACTGCCCCTCAGAGCCGGCTCTCAGGCTCCGTGGCTGCAGCGGCTGCTCCTTATGCCTCGCAAAATGGCTCTCTCTATACCCCAGTCTTTGTCATCCTGTCGTCAAGGACAATAATGTTGTTTTCAGCGAAAGTCCAAAATTTACATACAGGATCCATCCCCTGCCAGTGACAGGATGAAGGAGATCTAGCATGTGTCATTTAATTAGCATGCAGACATTCTGAGTGCCGTACAAGGAATTGATCTGAAAGTGGATTTAATGCTAGATACAGGAGCATGAAGTGTAGTCAGGAAGACAAATACATACGGAGGGAGAAAAAAGGATGGGAACTGCTGCGTATGACTATAGCCAAGTTCAGGTTTGAATTGGAAAGCTGTGGCTGCCGAGGGGAAGAGCCTTTTAAACTCCCTGGAGGATTTCTCTTATTGTCTTGTGTTGATGCAGTGCTGTTTTGTGGCATAAGCCTTAACGATTTGGGGGTTATAACTTTATCAGAATAAAGTGAGCCTTTTCCACCCCAAGCTTTATAAGTATTAAGTACAAATTAAATACACAAAATCTTTCCATCTGTATTATAGATGTGTGACAGAAACTATGTCTTGACTCTTGATTCTTTCACAAAACCTTAATGCTTTCTTGCCTTGAATGTATTTTCTCCGATCTTATATTGAAGTTTATTGAAGTGATCTTATATTGTGTTTGTCTCATGTCTTGAGTCTACGGAGTTGTTCTTTTTTTCTCTGTCGTCTTATGGGTTGTTCAAGCGATTTTAATTGGAAGGTGGGCTCATAAAGCAGGCACTGGCATACACTCCGAGATCGTCTGAGGGCTTGGAAGCACATGTTTGTTGAGTGTGTGCCCAGGTGGTGCCCTGCAGCGTGTTGGTTGGAAGAAGCATTCCAGATCTGCTTCCTGCAGCAGGGTAGATCAGGTCCTGCATTGACAAGGAAGTAGGCAAGGTGAGGAAGCAGGATAAAAGGTAGCCTAGGTGACAGTCCACTTCTAAGTCCAGTCCAGGACCTGGCTTATAATAGAAGCCACATGGCAGTGCAGACCAGTAGCCACATTCGTGACACAGTTGGCAAGTTCAAGTAGATCCCTTGTTCTGGTCTCCAGGTCTCCCCTCCCCCTTAAAAAAAAAAAAATTCTGGATTTTGCCAATCCACCAAGACTCAAAAGACCAGCCTATTCCTTTAGGTCATAAGAAAGCCTTGTGCTCTCAAACCTTTTCATTTTTTTCTTAGCTACTGACCTCTTTTTTAAGGAAACTTTACAGAGGGCCTGTAAAACATTAACTCAGACCTGCTATGCTGAAATGGAGTGGAGGAGTAATTTAGAACCACATTTGCTCCTGCTGTGGACTGAGTGTTTATGTCTCCCCTAAATTCATATGTTGAAGCCCTAATACCCTGTGTGTTGGTATTTGGAGGTGGGTCCCCCTTGGCGAGGTAACTAAGTTTAGATGAGGCCATGAGGGTAGAGCTTCCATGATGGGATTAGTGTCTTCCTTCCTGATAAGGAGACCAAAAAAAAAAAAAGAAAAAGGAAGAGACCAGAGTTCTTTCTCTGCCATGTGAGGGTGCAGCAGACCAGAGAGAGGGCTTTCCCCAAGCACCTGACCGTGCAGGTGCCCTGATTCTGGACTTCCAGCCTCCAGAACTGTGAGAAACGAATGTTTGTTGTTTAAGCCACCCAGTCGATGGTATGTTGTTTTAACGGCCTCAGCTAAGCCCACTCTGCCCCCAGCCTCTCTCCTGGCCCCCCGCGTGACCTTTGCTAACAGAGCGTCCTGGGATACAGTTTGGAAGCCAGCGCTCCGTAGTGCCGCCGTGTCACTCTCACTAGGCCGCACTGTGACTTGCCTAACACCCTGTGCTGTGGTCCGGGGGGATTTGAGGGTGAGAACGATGGTTTCCTCTGTAGGCTTCTTTTCATCTGCCCCGTAGAACTGAGGCACAGAAAAGCCCCTGAGACCGCGCATACCTTGCGCGCGGGTGGGGTGCCTGGGGCTGTCCTGCTGGGAGGCCAGGAGGTCCTGGAAGCCGTGCGGTAAACAGATGAGTTGCTTTTGTGCAGATGGTTGAAGAACACGAGCTGAGAAATCGTGATCTTAGCTTTTAGTAGTGTATTTTTCTGTTTGTGTTGAGTGACTCCTGGGTTTATGTTTCTGACTATTTATGTTCACATCTGGAAGTTTTCTGGAAGGAAATTTATTATCACCGTAACAGTGTGGGTAGTCTATCTGGGTCAGCAGGGAGGGACCATTTTCTGAATGCATTTCTTAAGAAATGGTATTAATTTTAGTTTAAACAGTTGCCTGCGACAAAGAGAAAAACAAGATTTGGCTAGTGTTTGAAAAGCAAGGTGTGTTACATTTAAAATTTTTATTTAATGGTCAGATCATCTATAATGGATGGAGTCATTGCTGAATTAATTTGAAATAATTTATTTAAAAAGGATCCCTGTTCCCAAGTGTTATATAATGTGAAACCACCAATTAAGGTAAACCTAAATAGTATAATCTATGAGGTTATACTAAAGTAAGTGTTCCAGTCGTCAAAAACCCAGGATACCGGGTCCCGCCCCAGAGTTTGTGATCTAGTAGGTCTAAGGCAAGGCCAAGAATTTGCAGTTCTGACAAGTGACCAGGTAATACGGATGCTACTGGTCTGCAGACCTCACTTTGAGAACTACTTCTGTGGACTGAACCCGTGGCCTGGGTTCTGGTGATAGTGACCCCATGTGCTGGTGTGGGCAGTGGGGGGTCAGGAAGACATCTCACCCTCGACACCCACAACGAGGTCCAAGCAGGGTGGGCTTGGCCAGCAGCTGTTGTCATGGAGAGTCAATCGTGTAAGTGACGAATGTTGGGTGGTCTGACCCCTTTAAAAAGAATCCATGTGGATGAGATCGAAGGACTGAGGTAGCAGTTGGGGCAGATCTCCACATGGTTAACGCTCTCGGGCTCTCGGAAACAGAACTTACTGACTGGTCATTTTTTCACCTCTTCTCTAGAGCTTCTGTAGGATGGCAGTCTTGCTTTCACTAGCACAGGAGGCCTTCACTGTCTGACCAGACTCGTTTCTCACTCTCTGCGTGCTCTCCCCCCACCTCACCCCACCCGCACTTTCCCAGGGTCGTGTGGAACTGCTCAGAACTCCCCAGGAACTCACCACGAGGGGCTGTTTTAATTCCCTCCCTTCACAGGGGGTGGCCTTCCTGGGCACGCTGCAGGACTTAGGACGTGACCAGTCCCTCCACCACTGCCCCTTGCCCACTCCCCACGGAAGGGGCAGACTAGGGTCACCTCTCCTACAGGTGGGTCTTCCATCATGGCCCTCTGCACTTACTTTGGCCACCCCTGTGGGCTCCTGTTTTGCCACTTGTCACACTGTCACCCCTGTCATGGTGGCCTACTCAGCTGTCCCCTTGGGGGACAGAAGTTGGTTTCATTTCGTCATTGTGCTCGGGATGAACTAAATGATTGTTTGGTCCGAGAGGTGATCAACACCTTAATGTGTAATGTGTCCTATAAAGCTTTATATATAAAACGTTGTGTGTCTACCTAAATGTCAGATATCCACATATCTCCATATAGATAGACGTATGTAAAGTTTATATAAAGTTTTAAAATAGTTTTTCATGAACTTGAGAATAAAACTGTCGAAAAGAGCTGAGCCCCGGTCACTTGGGCCTGGAATTGTGTGCCACATGGGGGCATCGCTTGTTTCTTCCTCCTTCGGTGTCTCTTTTTCCTTGTTCCCTTCATCTAGACTGTCCCTCTCGACCTCTCTCCCTTCTGCTTCACCTTTCCCAAGATGCTCCAGGGCTGCCCTGACCTGCTTCTCTGAGCTGCTCTGGCGATATCGTCTGTGCTCAGGGCAGTGATTGTCAGCCCCAGGGATGCGGTTCTCAGACTCTTAGAGGCTCGGCTGAGGTTTGCCATGGTGCTGAGGGAGCATAAAGGACCTGGCAGGGAGTGACAGTAGGACACTTCCCCGACGTGACCTTGGAGCTGAGCTCTGGAGGAGGAAGTCAGCCACACAAAGAAAGGCCAGAAGGGTAGCCCAGCCGCTGTAAGAGTGGCTGGGTCTCTCCAGTGCTTCCTGCCTCTTGTGACCACAGGTCCTGGACACATTAAGGTGGTGACCAGGACGACACTGTTATTTTCTTCATAGAGAGTACGTGTCTGTCTTCCCCAGTATCCTTCAGTAAACCAGTTTTCTTTTTTATCCCCAGCCCTAGTTGGACTGTGGAGAAGTCTAAACAGCACAAAGATTTTGCCAGGTTTAGATTAAAATGGAATAATGAGGATAAGAGCAATTCAGCACATACCCCTGGTCGAGTACCCCTGGTCGAGCACAGCTGTCAGTGCTCTCAAGGGTTCTTATTTAATCCCTGCATCAGAGCTGTGGGAGGTGGATGCTGTCATCGACTGTGGTCTCTGGATGAGGAGGCCGAGGCACGGAGCGGTCAGGGCCATGCTGCTTTCCAGGTTGTTAAGTGGCAGCACAGGTGGGATAAGGGCCTCCTTCCCCTCTTCTGTGTTCATTCCCATCGCCCCGAGGCACTGGGATGAGCCAGTCCGGCTCCACCAGCAAACCAGCTCCATGTCTCAGGCCTTGGTCACCGAGGCTGTCAAATCAGTCCTCACTTACTGGGCGGTGGTGAGGGTGAGATGTGTGGGTACTTGTAAAGCACGCTGCCTGGCACAGAGTAAGTGCTGGGGTGGACTATTTGAGCCTCCCTTTCCCCATTGGGAAGGGAAGGGGGTTGAGCTGAGTCATCTTCTAGTGCCCCTTTCAGCCCTGCGTTTCCGTGCTCCTGTGAGTGCCGACAATTTCCCTCACAGGCCGGGGGAAGGAAGGAGAGTGAGCAGGTGCGTCCCCTGGGGGCAGGCCTCGGTCCTGGACTCAGCCCTCACGTGTCCTGGTGGCCTGACCCAGGGGCCTTTGGTGGTGGGGGCTCTTTTCCACCTCAACGTGTCTCATAAAACTGCAGGAACCGCAATTTGAAATTCAAGGTTATATAAGTGGTAATAGAAGAGATCAAACTACGACGAAGATCAGCATTTCGTATGCTGACTGAGGCTGAATGTTTGTTCCACTTTATAGTTTTATTGTCTTTAATCAAGAAACGAGAGCCCTGACCTTTGGCCCTCCCAAAAAGTACAATATTATTCCCTTTGCAGATACAAAAACAAATGCCATTCATTTCAAAGGATATATATATATATATTTTTTTAAAATTTATTTTGGCTGGCAGGGGTCTTCATTGTGGCACGCGGGATCTTTAGTTGCGGCATGCGGACTCTTGGTTGCAGCATGCATGCAGGATCTGGTTCCCCCACCAGGGATCAAACCCAGGCCTCCTACATTGGGAGCGTGGAGTCTTACCCACTGGACCACCAGGGAAGTCCCTCTCAAAGGATAATTTTATCCAGTGCACTAAATAAAACTTCATGTGTCTACAGCCTTTTCTTGGTTCTTTTCAAGCTTATGTAGGCCTTGACTTTCCCAGGCACTACCTCCCCCCACGGGGGTGCTTCTTGCCTGTGCTCCCAGCTCAGCCCCGGAGGGAGGGAGGAAGCTGGGGGCGCTGTCGGCTGCCCCCCACTCCCCAGGAGCGCCCGCTGTGCGCCTTGCCTTCAGTCATCTTCTCCGTGCCTCTGTCTGGCTCTCCTCCCTGGGGTTCCCCCCCGCCCACCCCCACCCCCACCCCCACCGTCCCCGCCCTGCGCCTTCCTGCTTCCCCTCGAGCTGTGAGCTGTTGTCACAGCTCCTCGCCAGCCTGGGGTCCCCCCCCGCCCACCCCCACCCCCACCCCCACCGTCCCCGCCCTGCGCCTTCCTGCTTCCCCTCGAGCTGTGAGCTGTTGTCACAGCTCCTCGCCAGGCTGAGTCCAAAACGCATCTTAACAGAGCCTTGGAAACTCACCCCAGATGGTTAATTTGGGAGGGCATAGGGATAAAGATCTGCAGGGCTCTTGCTGCTGCTTTTAGTTTCTGCATTTCTTGTCTGTTTTCTTAAAAAAAAACTTGTGTGCCTGCCTCCCCATTACATCCCCTCACCATCACCACCCCACTGCACCCCGTCTCAGGCAGAGTTAGGCTCACTCTTCTGTCTTCAGAGCTTACCCCCCAACCCTAGCACTTTTTCACATTGTTTCCTAATTGCCCTTCGTCGGATCCAGCAAGCTCTCCATTCCCTGCTGGCTGGGATATCTTTCCAACGCGAAAGAATGCATAAATGAAATACATTTTCTTTTGAAAACTGTAAAAACCCCAACTCTTCCATGATTCCCACTAATTAATGCCTAAAGTAACCAGGGGGTCATTGCTGTCTGTAATCTGGGCCTGACCATATTCTTCTCTTCTGTTTGCATGTGCACCATCTGGTCATTAGCAAAATGGGTCCGTGCGTGATAACTGATATTCACCTGCATGCCTTGGGATGCTGCTCCCTTTACCAGACATGGCGCCCGTCATTTCCACCTGTCTGAATTTTACTTGTCCTTAAAGAACAACTACCAGTTTCTAAAACCTGATGCTGATAGGAAGAATGATAGCTGACATTTTATCGAATGCTTGCTATGTGCCAGGCTTAATCTTTTTTCCCACATGTTTGCCTAATGAATGCTCACACTAATCCTCTGAGAGGCACTAGAATGCAGCTTTTGCAGATGAGGATACAGGTGTAAGGTGTTCAAACCACCTGTTTGAGGTTAAGTAGCTAGATGAGTGGTGGAGCAGGCATTTGATCACAGGTATCTGGCTCCAGGGCCTCTGCCCTTGACCTGATACACAGGAGAAATTCATTTTCTTTGCTGAACTTCTAGAATACTTTTTTTGTATTTCTCAGCACTTGTGCACTTCTCCCAATCACCCTGTTTAAAATGAGAGGGACTGTGGCATATTCATATCTGGATTTCTAGCAGCAGGTGAAAAAAACTTTAAAATATTTCTTTTAAAAAAAGAATGTTATTATTTAAAAATTATGTTTTTCTGTAGCTAGACCATCATATAATGCAACTGTAGAAAAATAGCGAGGCTCTTGGTTTTGGGGTTATTTTCCATAAAACATCCAAAGTAGTCAGAGTAAAGTGTAGAGAGATCTCGGGTAAATGAATCTGTTTGTTCGTGACTTTTCCATGTGCCTCTGCTGTTTCCCAGGCACGGGATACGGCAGGGACCGCAGAAATCTCTGCTCTCCTGGCATCTATGTTCCGTTGTAGTAGAGGTAAAGTTTGCACTTTGTAAACAGTTTGACAGCATTCATTCGAGGACTGCCTGTTTCCTTCTTAAATCTACACATTCATTTTACTTTGTTTTTTTAAGAAATTTTCTTCAGCTGTTGGTAACAACAGATGCTGCAGATGTTAATCCCTGCTGTTGTTAACTTTTCTCCAGAGATTTAATGTTCAGTTTTAATTCTTGTTTCCAAGGTCTATTCATGTCGTTCAAACAGAAGTTTGAGAATAACTGGAATTTTAAACGTTTTCTTTTTCTTCTGGCATGGGAGACCAGGATTTTTCAGGAGGGATGGCGAGAGTTTTAAACTGCTCTGTTGTGGGATAACAGAAAAAAGCGGCATATTGGAGAATAAGGATCTGTCTCTTCATTTTCTTCCTGGGGCTCCTCTTTCTTACAGGGCACCTGACGCGTGATGTAATGTCATATCTTTAAAGGGAGGAGAACTGCAGTTCAACCTTGGTGTCAGTGTCTTGTGAAAGCACAGGAAAGGAGCCCTGTATTCCAGACTTTGCAGAGCCAGAGGCTGGACAGATGTGAGGCCGTGTGCACGTTCCTTTTCCTCCTGCCCTGTCACACCAACAGTGTGATGTCACACTCTTCCCCACACACATGTGTGCAGAGAGGACACAGCAGCACAGAGCAGTCGGAGAACAGTTCGGCATCTGCGATATTGACACACCAGCAGAGGTCATATTTATGACTCTATTGAGAATGTCACAGCAGTGATTTAGATGCAGGCAGTTGTCTCTTAGGGCCCCTGAATTATGGCTGGTTTTAAAATTCTTAGAACCCACTGAAGGCCATTGTTTCCGAGAGTCTACATAATTTAAGCCTTCTACATCCTGTCATTACAGGAGATGTCAGAATAGTAAAAGCCAATCCCAGGCTGACCTGTTCCTGCAACCCTGTGGTTTTGTGGCTTTGCAGACTTTACAAAGCTGTCTGTCGGTGCCTGTGGTCCCCACAATTGGGGCAGTTGGCGGTGAATGTCATCTCTCACATTTTGCCCCGAGGGACTGGAACCCAAAAGGTGTACGCATTTACAGAAGTTTACAAAGAGGGGTGGGGCGGCCCCCTGCTCAGCCTCTGCTGCACTAAGGCGTGCTCTTCCACCTGAGCCTCTAGCTGGCTGCCTCTCAGCAAGAATAGAAGTCGAGGACAGAAGCCAGAGCCCCACTGTTGTTCTGGAGAATATTAGAAACAGCAAAGCCTTTCTTAGACCACTGAGCACATCACATCCTGGGTACATATAAGAGACTCAACAAATACTAGTGTAAATGGCTTAGGAATTATCCAAGTTAAAACAATGAACATATTTATTATTAGAACAAGGTTCTCAGTCAACAGCTGTCCAACATTTTCACGTTGTTATCCTCACCCTGCCGCTCCATTCAACCCCCTGTGTACATGAGTACACATCTCATAAGACTGCACCCCAGACACGTGTGCACACGCACATGTGAAAGAGGACTGATCACAAAGCTGTAGCCTTGTCCCAAATCTGGGTCTTTTGGCATTGATAAGATTAGCTGGGCCACATTTAGAATAAACAGATATTTAACTATCCCCCTCTTGTAAATTACTAACTGCTTTGTAACTAGGCTGCTCTTAATGTGAACAAAAGATAGTATATTTTTTAAAATTGTTAATTATAGACTATAACTTCTGTAATTGTTACCACATAAAATAAACTTGGGCAAAGGGGATATATTTTACCCCTTCCCAGGGTTTAGGAGAGAGTAAGTGATGGGTGTTTTATTCTGATTCAGGTTCTCACTGGGGATGATTTTGTCCCCCCTTCTCCCCAGGGGGCATTTAGCAATGTCTGGGCATTTTTGATTGTCGCTGCTGGCATGGGTGGATATTATTGTCGTCCAGTAGGCAGTGCCCAGGGATGTTGATAAACACGCTACAATGCACAGAACAGTCCCCCATGACAAGGAATTAGCCAGCCCAAAGTGTCAGTAGTGCTGGTACAGAGAAACCCTGCTGTAAATTGTTAGGTTTATTTGCTGACCTTTACAGTGGATTAGCCTTTATTTAGTTAATTCAGAGGTGAAATTAACACCAGTGCTCCTAATCCATCTTTGTATTCTGCAATGGGCCTTGGTACCCTGACCAAGATTGGGATGAGCTCTGACCATGTGTGAAGGCCTGAATTCAGGCAGCTGACAGCAGCATTTGGACTGGGTTCTAGCAGTCACAGCGAAAGAAAATGAAGAGCTGTCATGATAAGTACATAGGTTACGTGAGGGAGTGAAGAGTAAAAATGTGATGTGGAGCCCGCTGTTCCGAGTATGGTTTTTTTTTTTTTTTTTTTTTTTTTTTTTTGCGGTACGCGGGCCTCTCACTGTTGTGGCCTCTCCCGTTGCGGAGCACAGGCTCCGGACGCGCAGGCTCAGCGGCCATGGCTCATGGGCCTAGCTGCTCCGCGGCATGTGGGATCTTCCCAGACCGGGGCACGAACCCGTGTCCCCTGCATCGGCAGGCAGACTCTCAACCACTGTACCACCAGGGAAGCCCTCCGGGTGTGTTTTGAGACCAGCAATAGTGGCATCACCTGGGAACTTAATGGAAATGTAGACTCTCAGGCTCCCCTGAGACTGAGTCAAAATCTGCATTTCAGCACGATACCCACGTGATGTTTATGCATGTGGAAGTTAGAGGTACTGGGTAAGCATTTTTTTACTTTAGAGGAAAATATACCTTGGTTCAAATTGTGGCTCTGACTCTTAGCAGAGGTGTGACCTTGACCATGTTACAAAACCTCACTGCACCTTAGTTATTTCAGCTGTAGAAAGGGGATAACATCACCTATCTCCTGAGGTGGTTGTGACAGTCAGACAGGCTTATCTGTGCCGAGGACCCATCACATGGTAAGAGCTCAACGAACTGAGCCGTGATTAATAATAAGAAAAAGAAGGCGAAAGTAGAGAACCCTCGGGAGGCAGTTTATGTCTTAAACCTCCCAGTCGTCATCACCAAACAATGCTTGGACTCTTTGCAGATCTAATTTCTCTGAATAGGAAAATAGCAAAACCTGGAGCTTCATAAGCTTCTATAGACTGTGGTTCTTGTCGTCAGCTTAGTTGGCAGAGTAAGTGGATCCGGGGACCAAACAGCCAGAACTCCTAGACGTGTTCCATCAGCCCAGCCTGAGGCACAGCTGCTCTGTTTATTGCTCTGCAGTTTGAAAGTTAACATAGTAGGAATTTTCAAGACACTCGGGAGGAGAAAGGCTGAGGCAGACAGGAAAGATGCAGTTTGAGGAAGGAGACTAGGAGAGATAAGCCCTGTCTTACTGGCAGGGTTTAAGAATGGGAAGGAGTCTCCAGATTAAGTCTACCCGATGCTCTGTTGACGAGACGGTCTCTGGGTTCTTTCCGTTATACACGTGAAGGTCCGTTGAAATGCTGCTCTAACCACCACTCCTGCGCCTGCGCATCGGCCCCAACAGTTCACAAGAATCACTTTTTGGGAACAAGAATCTTTTACGAACCAGAGGGAGTGTAAATACTTCCAGTATGAGATAAAGCAGAACTTGAATCATAACTGCAGGGTCCAGCAGAGTTTCAACAGCCAAGATGGTAAAAGAAGAAAACAAAACAAAAACAAAATAAAGGGAAAGGGCTCAAGTAGAAGACGTCAAGCTGCAGAGTAAGATTAAATAAAAATACTGACTAAAGTTCCTTTGGAAAAAGGGATTAATTTAGGCTATATTGTGTTCAATAGTGAGTAATCCTAAGTATACAGGTTGTGAGGGGTGACTTGTCTTCTAAGTGTGTTGCAAGAGAACATTTTTTAATCTTTGATTTAAATCAGAACAGGTTTGCATTTTCTTTCATTTTTTGATTATAAAGATGTTTATTATCACACATTTAGAAAATACAGGAAATGCAAAGAAGAACGGCAAGCACACCAAACCCAGTACCTACCTATCTCTTCTTTTTTTTTTTTTTTT
>NC_041220.1:80707604-80734756 GCF_002837175.3 Physeter macrocephalus | reverse complement strand
GCTCCGTGGCATGTGGGATCCTCCCGGACCGGGGCACGAACCCGTGTGCCCTGCATCAGCAGGCGGACTCTCAACCACTGCACCACCAGGGAAGCCCCTATCTCTTTTATTCAACAATTATTTGCCAAGCATCTGCTGGGTGCCAGGGACTGCTTGGTGTTGGACCCCCGTCGACAAGGTGGCAAGGTTCTAGCCTTCTCAGAGCTTACAATGTTGAGAGACTAAATTTTGATGCGTTTCCTTCCAGTATTTTTTTCTGTGCCCTTAATGAATATGTGATAGCAAACAATAAGTGCTAATGTTCACTGTATTACCGTGTGTTGGAGCCTGTTTTAGGTGGTTTGTATGGTATGTATTAACTCAATCCCTATAACACCACTATGAGGGAGGTGCTGTTATTCCCACTTAACAGATTGGGAAATTGAGGCACTAAGAGGTTAAGCAACTTGCTAAAGATCACAAAATCCATAAATGCAGAGTCTCGATTAAAAACCAGGCAGCCAGGCTCCAGAGCCTGACCTATTAATCACGGAACTGTACTGCCTCTCATAATACTTATAAAATTGAGATCATACAATATAGACAATTTTAATTCTTGCTATTATATTGACCATTACACGTGAGCATCCTCCTGTAACATGCATAAACGGTCTATTTCTTACCTCCAAAAGAAGCAGAATTTTAATTACAGGGTCTTAATGAAATAAACATAAATAAAAATGTGATGATAAGCATTTAAATGCTTACAGAGATTATAAGGCATTCTTAATGGCTTATCATTTGTTTAAAAATCCTGTACTTGCAAGAGGAGTTAAGATGGACAAGTTACATTAGGAAATTAAACATTTTGTAGCTTGTACTTGATTTCATAGCAGAAAAACAAACCCAGCTTTAGATAAAGAGCAATGGTGATGCTGTTCTATAAATTAGTCATAACATGGAATTGTGTTGGAGCTGTTGAATGGAAGAGATAGTGTATTGTCTTACGGGGGGGGGTTGTGAGACTCAGGTTGCTTGTGCGGGGCTTTTCATGGCATGTGTTAACAATGCACTGTGTCAGATGAGGTCCACTTGTGTGGGAACTTCGCTAGTTTCATAGTGAACCGGTGGGATGGTCTCTGTGCGTGTCCGTAAGGTATTAGTGAGATACAACAACACTGTACCAGCAGCAGAGTGCCTGCAGTTGGGAAAGGCACAAATTCCTGAACTGTAAAGAGATTTCATCTAAGAAATAGAAATTTGAAAATTGATGGCATAGGAGACATTTGAATTGTAGGCATATCTAAATTGTAGGGGTATCTACAGAAAGCATGAACTTACTCATTGTCTCACCCTGGGCAAATTACTTGGCTTCTCTGAACCATAGTTTTCTCTTCAGGCTAATACTTGCCTTCTGGAGTTGGCATCAGGATGAAATGAGTCTGTCCATATAAAACACCTGGCGTGGTGCCAAGCACTTGGTAGAGGATTTATTAGTGGTCAGTGTTACTCTTGGCTGTTAAGTAAGTTTTAATCTTTTTTAAAAACACCTAGCCTTATATACAACACAGTGGTTAAGAATGTACATGAAAGCCAGACTGCTTGGGTTCCAACCCTGACTCTACGATTCTCTAGCTGTGTGGCATTGGGCAAGGCACGTAAACTCCTGTGCTTTAGTTTGCTTCTCTTTAAAACTGAATATAGGGTGGTTGAGTGTTAAATAAATTATTATATATAAAACCCTCAGAACAATCTGGTATAGAGCACTGTATGAATGTTTGCTGTTGTTATCAATAATACACTCATTAACTCAGAAGAAGATAAAGTATCATACCTTACAAAGTAGATATCTTTGAACATTTCCTCAGCTGATGCGACTTTTGCTTATTACTATTTGATGTATAATTTGTTTGATGTTTGTGGTGCAGGTGTAGTTTTTTCAATGCATATTAAAACTTGATTTTTAAATTTGGTGATATCATTGTGTAACATCTGAATGAGCAGAATTTTCTGATCAGGCACTATGTTTAAATATAAATTTTTATTGAAAAAAATGACCATTCTGGATGTGGTATATTTGTGTACAGTGGAATACTATTCAGTCATAAAAAAGAATGAATTTTTGCCATTTGCAGCAACACGGATGGACTTGGAGGGCATTATGCTAAGTGAAATAAGTCAGACAGAGAAAGACAAATATTGTATGATCTCACTTATGTAGAATCCAGAAGATACAACAAACAAGTGAATATAACAAAAATGAAGCAGACGCACAGATAGAGAACAAACTAGTGGTTATCAGCGGGGAGGGAGAATGAGGGGGGAAGAGGAATAAGGGCTACAAACTATTATGTATAAAATAAGCTACAGGATATATTACACAACACAGGGAATACAGCCAATATTTTATATTAACTACAAATGTAGTATAAGCTTTAAAAATTGTGAATCACACAGATTAGAAAAGAAACCTACGGTTACCAAGGTGGGGAGGAAGAGTGGGATGGATTGGGAGATTGGGGTTGACATATACACACTAATATGTATAAAATAGATAACTAATGAGAACCTGCTGTATAGCACAGGGAACTCTACTCAGTGCTCTGTGGTGACCTAAATGGGAAGGAAATCCAGAATAGAGGGGATATATGTCTACATATAGCTGATTCACTTTGCTGTAGAGCAGAAACTAACACAACACTGTAAAGCAACTATACTCCAATAAAAAATAAATTAATTTAAAAAATAATTGTAAAAATTGTGAATCACTATATTATACACCAGTAACTTATATAATATTGTACAGCAACTGTACTTCACTTAAAAAAAGAAAACAAAGAGGAAGAAAAAGGAAAAAAAAAGAAAAATGACCATTCTGAAATGTGCTTTTTCCTCCCCAGATTATTCAGAGTTGGGAGAGCTTCCCCCACGATCTCCTCTAGAACCAGTTTGTGAAGATGGACCCTTTGGCCCTGTCCCAGAGGAAAAGAAAAGGACATCTCGTGAACTTCGAGAGCTGTGGCAAAAGGCCATTCTACAACAGATACTGCTGCTCAGGATGGAGAAGGAAAATCAGAAGCTGCAAGGTTGGTTTGCCATTTTTTATATTTAACAGGCCTGACGATGATTTAATTTGTCCTGACTCTAAAGTGAAGCATATCAGACATAAGCATGTTATTCTTTAAAAAAAAAAGAAAAAGGCAAGGTACTCTAACATACATACATACACACATGCATATTAAATACCTGTTACTTTTCCAAAGCAAAGTTAGTACTTTTCACTTTCTGGAGATTTAATGATAATCTCGCCAATTATATTGAATTAAATCTTCTGAGAGACACCCTTCAAATGTCAGCTTTAACTCTCTGAAAAGTGTCTTTTGTTTTCCTCTTTCTCTCTCTCCCCCTGCTTTGTCCTCAACCGTAGTTTTTGCCTGATACTAGGTATGAACTGATCCTACCTAAATCATTAAAGTTCATAACCTCACTCTATGTGTGTTTTTAGTGAGTGGCAGGTAACCTGAAAAATAGAGAACTAGATTTCAAGTTAGCTGAGCTCTACCTGTACTGATAACAAGGTTTTATAAGGACAGACTCATTTAATCCTGGTAACTACTCTAGAAGGCAGGTATAGCCTGAAGAGGAAACTAATGCTCAGAGAAGGCCAGGGTTACGTTAGGGTCAAAATAAGCCATGAACTTTGAAAGTTTAGATTCTGTTCATTTCCTGTTTCCATAGTCATATGAACCAATAAATATTATTTGCGAAGTAGCTAAGGAGCTGAGTTGTATGTACCCTGGGTGGTATACTGCAAAGAGCACGGGTCTTGGAGTGCAGAGAGCTGCCTGGATATAAAATAAGGAGGATTTTGGTTGGGAAATCTGAACATACTCTTTAAAAGGGAGGCTATACAAGTAGTACATGGTGGCCCTGTCCAGAGCAATTTTGGAATTAACTTCCTCCTTGATTGCAGAGCTTCACCTTTTATTGTGATGTTTGTATAGAGCTGAAAGTTAAGACACCAAATCTGGTGAATAGGGTTCATTGTCCATATAAGTATGTCATCTTTGACCAAAAACAAGAGTCAAGTACAAAGTAATAAGACCTTTTGATAAGAGAGTAGTTGAGCAGTTGGAATTGTCTACTTATGGGTGTAGTGGGCTCTCCAGTACCCAGTATTGAAGCTGAGAGAGACAGCTCATCCCATGAGGCTGCTATGGAAAGGGATGCCATGGTGAGGGGAGTTTAGAGCAGTGAATGCTAAGTTTTCTTCCAAGTCTATTTTTCTACCATTTTCTTGTATGTTCTTGAAGGTAATTCTAAAAGCAGATGTCTAAAAGAGATTTAAATAGTGATGGCATCGCTGAGTGTTCCATCGACTAAATGACAGCTTTGGAGCACAGCGCTTATAATCATGTGTATGTTGGTGGGGTTTTTTGTTGAAAAGTAAAAAGGCACTTATATTCATCTTGTAGGTCATAAACCTTAATGCTTTTCCTGGCCAGTCTTCTTGCAGATGGCAGCTACGGAAAATCAGGGCATAGTTCTAAAATGGGAAGGATGCTGGCTGGCTTCTTGGGAGTGTTGGGAGGAATCGTGACTGTGACTGATGAGACAAGATCAGATTGCCACAGTGGCAAAGCTTTTGTAAAGCCATGTAAATGGTGACCAGGCAGACTAGAATGGGCAGGGAAGAGTTTCCTAAGGTACCTGGAACACCTTGCTCTTGTTCACTAGCCCTTGCCAGCATCCTCATTTGCTGCTTCCTTGTTTCATCCAGCAGAGTTCTGTCCTATGTGGTCTCTTATTTTTAGTGTTTGAATTTATTCCTCTCCTTAACTCTGTAAAGTCCAACATACGCTTATCTTGGTGGTGAAAGCATAATAAACTTGCTAAATATCATTTAGGAAGCATTGTGTCAGTGTGTACAGTACCTATATTGCTGAGAAAAATAATCAGCAACAAGAGCCTGATCATGAATGGCCTAAAAACATTTAGTAAGTTTTGTTGGGGTGGCATGGCGGGCACAGAATCATTAAATACAGAAGCAAGATTTGACAAGAACCAACCAGGAGTGCACTAGAGAGACAGTCATTTTATCGCATGTTTTTTTGTTTTTTTTTTTTTCAGTTACTTTTAAAGGAAGGTTAAATTGCAGCTGGAAGTGGCTCTTGCAGTTGATCAAGAATTCAGGCTGAATTGCATGCTTTTTAGGAAAGAAATGAGAGGAACATATAGGAGGAGGTTCTTCCTATGGTTAAGCCTTTTTCCTGGCTTTTGAATATATGGATCAAATATTTATTACTATTCCGGGAGCACTGCGTTCAAGAAAGAATCAAACCACGTCATCTAAATCTGTTTCACTTCATTGTAGACCATTGGAAGCTGAATTGTGATTTCCTCAAAAGTTAAACAGCTAATTTTCAGTGGTGTTGGGACTGAAATGCATGGCCTCTCTCCCGGGCCCTCAGTCCTCTTCAGCACCCTCTGCAAGGCCATTTCCCCCATTATATGATGGAGCAGCCTGATGCAGGACAACAGGGTGACTCACCACAACCATGGGTTTTGGTCAGCACTATATTGCTTATGGGACTGAGTCATATAATTTAATGTTGCAGGTACTACATCGGCATAATGATAACACAGTGAATTTTGAGTTTTAATTGATTATCATTGAAGATATTTTTAAAAGATATTTTCCTAGTTAAACAAGTACTACACGTTGGTTATAAAAAAAATTAGATATTGAGTGCAGTTTTTCTAAAATCTCTACAAGTTTGGGCATCATTTAATTACTGAGACTCCCAGCCTCTTAGCCTTCCTTCCCTTTCTAAGTTTTCAAGTGATGGTGGCAGTTGGAAGAGCATTTTGTCCGTGAAGGCAGTTGCTAATAGAGCAGAACTGGGACAGACAGCCACAGCACACCTGATTATGCGGTGACATAATCAGACCTGAACATTATTAGTCTGCAGTCCAGGTTGTAGCTCACATCCACGGTAAATGGCGATTAGATGACTCTTTTGCAAAGTTACATTTTGATCTCATTTAGTCCTGGTTTCTCCTAGCCCCAGAAACTCTTAAACATGGGTTTGCAGACATTTATTTAATAAAAGAGTTTGGTCTTGTATCTCAAGTTCTTGCCTTAGAGCCTTGATGTTTGTTGTGGGGTTGCACCATCTGCCTTGCTTGATAAGGCATTTTGGAGGCCACTGGTTTTAGGGAGCAGTGTTGTCAGGATACTGAAATGGCAGGCTGTTGCTTGGGCCAACAGCAAAATACATAGCTTAATAAGCCTTTTCAGCTGCATTTTCTGGCCAGATATTTTTGTTCTGTTGACTTCAGAGTAGGTTCCTCTTGTGGCTTTCTGGGCTCTTTAGTATCCAGACGTGCTCACAGCAGAATTCACTGCCAGAGAAATGTACATTTGGCCCCAAGAGCCTTGTACTGCTTGCAGTCACTGTTTGGCAGGGCTGGCCCTGAACCTTATGTGCCACAAGGGTTAGCTCAGCTCTAATGGCATCTACTATGTGTAGATGAGAAGCTGAGAGAAATTGAGGGTTGACATTTAAAAAAAAATTGAACTCCACATACACACAGGGAATTATTTAGCAAGACCTTGAAAATGTGTTCTTCAAAGTAAGAAGGAAAAGAATAAAGACAAGATGAAGAATCACAGAAGATGAGAAGGAGGCAGCAGTAGGCCTAGAGTCTCCTGGCCACCCACCAGCTAGTAAATCACCTTGGGCAAGTCCCTTGCTCACTTTGAACTTCAGTTTTTGTTTCCATGAAGTGAGAGGCTGGACAAGGGATCTCTGCAGCCCTTTTCAGCGCCATCTTTTGATGCGTTTTTACTCTTAAAGGCAGTAACTGGGTCAGTTAAGTACAGAAACCATGCATAAGATGACTAAGATCTTACTGTCAGGTTAGCATTAGCCAGATTCTTTGAGCTATTATCATTTGCTCAATTTCTAATGGGGAAAAAGAAAATATTTCATGTTATCAGCACTTGGTTTGTAAAGCAACATTATTTTGATTTTTTTGCTTTTATATTTTTGGTAATTTGTGGAGCACTTGCTAATTAGCAGACATCTTGTAGATGGTTAGTATATTTCATCTCACTTAATCCTCACAGGAGCAACTCAATGAAATAGCTGTAATTCCTGTTTAAAAAATAATTCAGGGTGCAAAAATCCTGCACCCAGCACATCCTACTTCTGCGGCCCTGGACAAAATAGTGAACCTGCTCAGCCTCGGTCTCCTCCAGAATAAAAGTTGGGGCGGGGGAGTGTGTATTTGTGGGATGAGGGGAGAGCAGATTGTGCGAGGTGTGCACTGACTTAGTGTCTCTGGGATGAAGAACAACTCTTCGCCAATAAACTTAACAACTTAGATGAAATGGACAAACTTATTGGAAGGTGCAATTTATCAAAACTGAAATAAGAAAAAGAAGTCTGAATGGCCCTATATCTGTTAAAGAGATAAAATTTGTACTGAGACTCTTTCACACAAAGAAAAGTCTAGGTCCAGATAGCTCCACTGGATTCTATCAAACATGTAAGGCCCCTAACTGATACCTGCCTAGTCTCAGAAAATGTGTATAATTAATCACAGCAAGTTCTGCAGTGTGGTGGAGAAAGGCAAGGGGCCCAGGCTCACTCCGCTTCCTGCTTGGGCCTTGGGGGAGGGGCTCAGTCTTCTTATCCAGAGAACCCTGCCTCACAGTGTCCTGAAGATTAGAAAAATGCTACAGATGAACCTATTTGCAGGGCAGGACTAGAGACACAGACGTAGAAAACGGATGCGTGGACACGGGGCGGGGGAAGGGAGTTGGGACGAATTGGGAGGTTAGGATTGACACATATACACTCTACCATGCGTAAAATAGCTAGTGGGAACCTGCAGTGTAGCACAGGGAGCTCAGCTCAGTGCTCTGTGATGGCCTAGGTGGGCGGGATGGGGGGTGGGGTGGGAAGGAGGTCCAAGAGGGAGGGGGTATGTGTATACATATAGCTGATTCACTTCATTGTACAGTAGAAACTAACACAACATTGTAAAGCAATTATACTCCAATAAAAAAAAAAGAAAGGAAAAGAGAAAAATAAGATTAAATGTTACTAAATATAAAGTACTTAAGACATATAGTGTTTATTGTTATCATAAAAAAGACAAGTTTACAGCTCTGCAGAAGCCTATATGTTGGCTTATGCTTAGCAATGCATCCTACTTGCTTTCCCAATAAACTCACAGTCTAGATCAGAGATGGGCTGTGGAGTGGATATGGGGGCTGACAACGTTACCACCTTGTCTGAATAGGATTTAGTGGTTTTAGGTGGGAGGGAGGTTGTCAGTTTTAATCCTTCTTAGATCCCCTGCCCCCTCCCCCCCCTAGTTTGGTAATTTAGGTATAATTCTTCTTAATGCAGCTGTAAGCAGAATAAGGTTGGTAGGAAATAATAGCTGTCTTCCTATATTTGAGGAGATGCCACATGAAAAGGGTAGATTTATTCTGTTCAGCCCCAGGCAGCAGAAATGTGACGAAGGGTAGAGACTACTTAAAGGAGGTTTGGCTCTAAATAAGAAGGAACTATCCTCGGAGAGCCTCTCCTAGTTTAGATGAAGTTTTGTTGAGAGCTCATCATGCCAGGCACTGGGAATTCTAACACATAGTTCCTGCCCTTGAGATGTCTCTGGTTAGTAGGGTAGCTGTGGAGATGGATAGAATTGGATAGGTGTGGGGTGTATTTTAGCAGTAGAGCCAGCAGAATCCACTGGGGGTGAAGGACTAAGAGGAATCAAGGATGCCTCCTAGGTGTTTAGCTTCTTCCAACATAAGGAAGCTGTGGTGGGGCAGGAACCTTGTCTTTACCTTGGACCTGTTAAGCTGGCTTGTAGCTGCTTGACGTCTCAGCGGTGGCGATGAGCAGGCAGCCGTGCTGTGAAGTAGGAGACACGGAGCTGTAGCATTCACTAACGTGCTCTTAAATTGTCTGTTCTAGCCTCTGAGAATGATTTGCTGAACAAGCGCCTAAAGCTTGATTATGAAGAAATCACTCCTTGTCTTAAAGAAGTAACTACAGTGTGGGAAAAGATGCTTACCACTCCAGGAAGATCAAAAATTAAGTTTGACATGGAAAAAATGCACTCGGCTGTTGGACAAGGTAAGCTTAACTAGGAATCAGTCCAGCCGGCCTCACCCCTCACTGATGACTAGGGAGAAGTATGGAATAAAAAAAATTTTTAAGTCCAGTTTCAGTGGCCATCTCTCTCCTATTTATCATGTCTTTACCTAATCTGTTTCCAGATGTCTTAGTTAATTGATGTGAGTTTCATTACCTTTCATGATTCTTCTTAATTAAGTTAATTAAGGAAACAGGAGGAAGACAAAAGAATACCTAAGGGCTTAGTTGCCTACAAACTGGGTAATGATGTGATGATACGCTGAGTGAAATAGTAAACTGACAGTGAATTGTGTGCCTTCTGTCTGGGTGCTCTCCGGAGGTAACATAGTGTCCAGCCCGGACTTCAGGCAGGTAGGCTCAGGTTTGGATTCCAGCTCTCCAGTTACTTTGCAGCCCTTGAAATAAAAGATGCTCTGTGGGTAAGAAGGCCTCTCCTCTTAATGAGACCCCTAAGTGATGGAAATAAAGAGATTTATAAACATCCCAAGTTAAAGTTCGATCAAGGTGGCAGGATTTTAGGGTGTCAACTTGAGAGAAGGAGGAATAATTCTAGGGAATTTTAAATAATTCAAAGTTTACTTTGGTTTTAAACGATTTCTCTAAAGGTATCAAGGTGTAGAACTTTATAATCTGGAGTGTACTTTTCTAGGAGTGGGATTGCAAAGAGGCTACCTGAGCCAGAAGCAAACTCTGCTCACCTTTGACCCAGCACTGCCACGTATAGAAACCCGTTCTAGAAATGAATCAGTCAAAAATGTACTGCAGTGGGAAGAGTGCGGACTGTGGCAGTGTTTAATGGCCAAAAAACAAAGCAGAACCCGAAAAACCCCAACCGCGTGACCACACCCATGTCATATTCCTTGAAAATAACGCAGTAGATTTATATTGACGGCAGTAAAAGGTGTCTGAGGTCAGTCGTTAAATGAGAAAGGACAGCATGGCCTCATGTACAGCTGTGTATCTCCATATGTGTATATGTAGAAAGACATCCTTGACGTGTTTGCAGATACCTGAGTTGTAGACAGGATGGCCATACATCCGGGTTACCCGGCATAGCCCTGCTTTACAACCTGTCCAGTAATTAATAGTCTTCCTCCCCTTCGCTTTCAAAAGCTTTCCGCTTTTGGTGGTGAATTTTATGTTCCCTCTAGTTATGAATGGTTTTTCACTTTCTTCTTTATACCTTCTGTATTTTCAGAAGGTTTTTTTGTTTTTTTTCACGTTTAAATAGTGAGCATATATTACTTCTAAAGTGAGTAAAAATTAAAAAGTATTTATATCTTGGGGGAGGGTGGCTTCCTGCCTGCAGGCCCAGTCCACTGCCAGGTTTCTTTCTGGGGTTAGGAGTGGAGGCAAAACCAAGCATGTGGAAGGCTATTCCAGGTCATTCTTAGCAAACACATTGGCACCGATTTGCATGACCCTTTGTTTTTAAATCGTAAAATCTAAGCTTTCTCTTAAACACCAGAATATGTGGTACTGTCCAGGGACGGCCAGTATTTTTTTCCTCCCAAAAATAAAGGTTTGATAAGATAATGGGAATGATTTAGTAATAAGGGGAAATTGGTCATCTCATAACTTGGGAAATTTCCCAGTTTGACAAAAATATTTTGTGAAAAGCCCCACTGTTAATCACTTAACATGCTGACTGTTTTTCAGCCCACATTTGTTTCTAATACGGTGTGAAGTACGAGGTGTGTATGTGTCTGTACATCCCTCCACCCCTCCAGATACATCTCTGAGCAGGAATAGTAGGGGGAAAAGAAACAGAACAGAATAAAAAGGCAGATATCAGGGTGGGTTAGTTTCCTGTTGCTGCCATAACAAATGATAACAAAATTGGTGGCTAAAACAACAGAAGGTTTGCTCTCTTAGTTCTGGAGGCCAGAAGGCTGAAGCCAGGGCGCAGACAGGGTCTCCCTTGGCCTCTCCCAGCTTCTGGTGGCTGTCGGCACCCCTTGACCATGGCTGCGTCACTTCAGTCTCTGCCTCTGTGGGCACATCGCCTCCTCTTCTTGTCTTCTCCTCTGTGTGACTCTTTTCTAAGGACATTGTCATTCTGGGTTATGGCCTCATTTCAAGGTCTTTACCTAACTTAATTATCTCGGCAAAGACCGTTTTCCCAAATAAGGTAACATTCACAGCTTCAGGTGATCAGGACGTGGACATACCTTTTTGGAGGTCACCACTCAACCCACCACACAGGGTCATCCAGTTGACTCCGAGTTAAACATTCAGAGAAGGTGTAGGATGTGGTCGCAGTGAAGTGTGGCCCTGTGTTTCTCCCATAGTGTAAAAGCAAATTACTGACTATACTGTATTTCCAAGAGATGGCTGAGTGATGCCTTCTAAACAGCTCCTGTGAATCTGTAATAAATGAAATTGACTTTCTGGTTCAGATTCACAAATGATGATTTTATCATTAATTGCCAGGTAGGAACGTAAGATATTTTCCTTGGTACCCATCTGAGTAGCAGCTTGTGTGACAGTGAGAACTTTGAGAGAAAATGGCAGTCAGTCTCCCTGGGTTGCCCGCAACTAGCTGGGGCATCTCTTCTCAGCAAGGGGCCTCTGTTTCCCCATCTGCACCATATGGAGCATCATCGTATTTCCCTCAGCAGGTTGTGGGGATGATGTAACGTGTTTAGAATGGTGATGGCGCCTGGTCACCTCACAGGGAGTGTTAGCTGCTGGCTCTTTCCCGGAGTAGGATCTGCTCTCAGAGACGGCTGGGGGAAGCTAGCAAATGACCTTCCTGGGTAGGCTCTCCGAGTCGCAGGGAAGGGTACAAAGTGCTCACGTTTTTTTTCTGGATGGAAAGGAAGATTAATCCCTGATTATGAGGCTCCTTTTCTCTGAAGAGCACTCCTCAGAGATGAGGAGGGTTTGGTGTCTTATCCTGCCGTTTTCTTTGTCTCCCCATTTCCATGTTTGGGCCTTGAAACAGTGGAATCATGAACCCAAGAATTTTGATCCAAAACAGTCGCTTTTTCTAATGAGGTTTGACCTGAGTAACATCATTGACTTTAACAGGACTTTTCTTAGTTTTAGACAACATTTTAAAATTACTTTGAGTATTTAAGTTAATCACGTCTAAAACATTAGGTAGAGGCTCTTAGATCATTTTTCTTGTTTTTAGGTCCGTGTTGAATGCCCACTAGGGCATGTTCATGCAGACCGTCCCCTGTGCAGTCACTGGCCCCTTCCTCCAGCCCACGCTTGCAGAAAGACGTCCAATCAGTATTCCAGAATCTCAGCTTGATTCGGCTACTCCTTCCCCAACTCAGAAACATTCAGTGGCTCCCTTCGGCTACCAAATAAAGTGCAGGTTTCTTGCCCTCAGTTTTGCCTCTAGTAAAGCCCTTCCAGCCTGACTGCCACCTGCTCCCTCCTGCATGTGCCGTGTGCCCAGGGAGGTCTGTGGAAACGCTCTTGGTTCCCTTCCTCTGACTTGGCTTCTCTCTTCTTTCTCCCACTCTTGAGTCTTGGCACAAGTGAAGGAGTCCAGGAAACCTTGATCTCCTTCGTCCAAACTCACCTCTTTGCATCTATCCCTTCTCTGAGTTCACTGGTTTTTTTGTTTTGTTTTTTGTGTGTGTGTGTGTGTGTGTGTGTGTGTGGTACGCGGGCCTCTCACTGTTGTGGCCTCTCCCGTTGCGGAGCGCAGGCTCCAGACGCACAGGCTCAGCGGCCACGGCTCATGGGCCCAGCCGCTCCGCGGCATGTGGGATCTTCCCAGACCGGGGCACGAACCCGTGTCCCCTGTATCGGCAGGCGGACTCTCAACCACTGCGCCACCAGGGAAGGCCTTTTTTGAACTTTAAAACAAATTTTTTTACTTATTTATTTTTTATTTTTGGCTGTGTTAGGTCTTAGTTGTGGCACGTGGGATCTTCGTTGGGATCTTCATTGCGGCATGTGGGATCCTCTGCTGCAGCATATGGGCTCTGTAGTTGCGGCACGTGGGCCTAGTTGCCCCACGGCATGTGGGATCTTAGTTCCCCGACCAGGAATCAAACCCACGTACGCTGCATTGGAAGGTGGATTCTTAACCACTGGGCCACCAGGGAAGTCCCTGAGATCCCATTTCGCAGTGTCATTTTACATGCTTGCAGTTATTTCCCAAGGACTTTATTAACTGGCACCAGTTCTAGGGGTTCATGTCATTCATCAGTTTATCGCAGAGTCTAGCACAGTCTGCACATAGTACGTAGATATGTACTACGAAAGGTGGGAGGGGGTCAGGGAGGTGAGGGAAGAATGGCGGGGAGTGTGGAGGAAGGAAGGAAGGGAGCAAATACGGCAGAATTCTGGTTGCTTTATTTCCATTCCTATGCTGTTAATTCACAGTGGAACTAGAAGTTGGATCAGTGGAATGAAGCACAACTCGTTTTTATCGTTAAGTTGAATTCTGTACCTGAAGCCCCTCTCTCTCTTTTCCACCCCTGCTTTTGAAGGTGTGCCACGACATCACCGGGGTGAAATCTGGAAATTCCTAGCAGAGCAATACCACCTAAAACACCCGTTTCCCAGTAAACAGCAGCCAAAGGACACGCCATACAAAGAGCTCTTAAAGCAGCTCACCTCCCACCAGCACTCCATTCTCATCGACCTCGGTAAGCCTGCAGTCGATTTGACATGAAAATGGAAGTTTCACTCACTTGAAAAGTCTGAAGAGACTGTTCGAGTTATTTAGTGCTCTGCCTTGAGGTTTAGCAATCAGAATTTGCTGCTGAGACTTTCAATTAACAGAGCCCTGGAGTCATCACAAATGTCTTCTCAGGTCTATAAAGAAACCTCCGTCTGTGCTGGGTGGCTTGTTATCTCCGCTCAGCATGGAGGGTGGCTGGCGTGGAGGCTCCATTTCTGACCATGGTTCAGTTCAGTGACTCAGATATTGATAGGAGGTTTTGCAGTCAACCCAAGGAACATCCTGGAAACGCAGGTGTCAGAGCTGAGGCTGCGTTTAATCACAGGAGCCACTCCCTAGTCTTTACGGTTTACAAACAGGATTTATTAGAAAAATTGTAGAAAGGAGTTTGTGAGTGCACCCTGGGTGATTTTATTCTGGGAATGGGGAGGTGCCTCGTCTCTCGAGCAGTTTTAAAAACGCTAAGGTGGAAGTGGTGTCTTGGGTACATTTGCAGTTGCCAGAGTGGAGAACTTGTGGAGGCAGGCTGTAGCCATGGTGACAGAAGGCCTTCTGTCTTGTCAGCGGCCCCAGGTGGGAACATCCTTTCCTGCCTGCTCCGCCCCCAGCAGCCTCCGTCTCTGGCTCTGCTGGCAGCAGGGCTCCTGGGCAACCCCGTGGGCTCCCGGCCCTGCCGCTTCTAGGGCACATGGTCCTGCTTCCAGAACATCCACCCTGGTTGCCGCCACCCCGGGGCTCCCCAGTCCGTGTTCTGGGCCCACCGGGTTCCTGCAGCCGGGAGGGGGCAGCACAGTTCCCAGCCGTGTGAGGTGCGAGCCGGATCAGGCAGTACCGAGGCTTTTCTGTCCAGCCACACGGCACTTCGTCAGGGTAGATTTCGTAAATGTCCCTCTTCAGGTCTAAGTTGAAACGTCATCTCTGAGAAGCTGTCCCTGATACAGCCTCTTCTCCCACCTTCAGGTTGGGTTAGGTGCCTCTGCTAAGCCTTGTCCCACCCTCTGCACTCCCCTCAGCGTACTTATCACATTTATCATTATGACAGTTATCATTAGTGTTTAAAGCCAGTACTTAACTTTACCTTGGACCGAATGTTGGGTGAAGTTACTTAAACTCTTTTCTTTAATCCTCACAGCACGATCAGGGAGATGTTGTTCTATCCTTGTTTGGAGCTGAGAATATTGAAATGCAGAGAGGTGAAGTCACTTGTCCAAAGTAACACGGCTGGTGTGCCACTGAACAGTGTGACTCTAGGCCTGTGCTTTTAAACCCCCCCCTCCACTGTCCTTAGTTATGTGGCAGTACCTTTTTATTGCCTTTCTCCCCAGTAGGATGCAGCCCTCCCTCTTTGGGCTGGACTGGGGCCATTTGCCATTGTACCCCAGCTCCTAGGACAGAACCTGTCACATAGTAGACGCTGACTAAATCTCTTGATGCTGACTGTGAGGCACCGCACTAGCATCCCAATCTCACGTGACCCTCACAGCAGCCTTGGAAAATTGGCCCTGTATCCTCTTTAAGAAATGAGAAAAGTCTCTGAAGCGCAGCGAGGTCAAGTGTTGACCGTGGTCACACAGCTGAGTGCCAGGACCTAAGCTAAGCCCCCTCCGGCTCTGTGCTGCTGTAGGCCCCTCCATCCCTGAGGCCCTCTGCCCAGGAGCCCCGTGCATTCCTAGGAGACAGCTGGCTGGGTGCAGGGTGATGTTGACAGGCCGTGATTGCGCCTTGGGGACAGTGAAAATGTGAGGCCTGGGGCTGGAGCCCATTTGGCCCGCTGACCCTAAGGAAGCAGTTTTGTGAATTGGCAGTAGCTGTGTTTGCTCATGTGGTGAGTAACAGAAAAAGTGACATGTTCCTATCATGTGAAATAAAGAAAAAGATAAATTTCGGGTAGGAGGTTGAAACGGAGGAAGGAGCACACGTGGTCTCTGCCCCCACCCCGGGATGGGAGGAGGAGGAGGGGACGATGTTTCCTCCTAACTCCTCTCTTCTCTCAGTTTTCTTTCAGTAAATATTCCTCATTGTTCCACGTGCAGGACTGGGCCTCTGCCTCCCGTAGCTCAGATGCAGTTACTCTTCTGCAGAGGGAGGAAAAGGCCAGGTCAGCACGACGGCCTCGGCGGGGCTGTCGCCCGGGGACCTGTGTTTGCGCAGCCACCTTCAGGCACCGCCCTGCCCAGGGGCCCGCGGCTGCCACTCCTCTAGTTGGCCTGGGGTCTGCAAGAGCCGAGATTCGGCCTTTCCTCCTTCCCAGGCAGGGCCAGGCTGCACTCACGTCCTCTCTGTCCCTGCCCATCTCCTACCCTCACCCTCTGCAACCCCGAAGGCCAGCTGCAGCCCCACGCCACACCCCGACTGCACCAGCCTTGTCTCTCCACCTCACTTCTTTCCCAGTCACGGCCCCCAGTTCGGATGCCTTCTCAGTGCCCTCCCAAGGTCCCAAAGAAGCTCTGTTTCCAACAGTGCATTTCCCAGGTGACATCTGTGCGTCTCTCCAGGCTTCCTCCAGGGCCAGCCTTCCCTCCTCCCTTGAACTGGGAGAGCCGAATATTGGCCCAGGTCCAGTGGTGGACCAGGTGCCCTGCCTGCAAGGCTCTGGCTCTGCTGGGTTCATGGAGGCCTCGCCTAGAAGTTCCTCCAAACTTTGCCCGTTGCTTCCCCCTCACCTCTCACCAAGGTGGTATTTGCCAAGTCAGTTGTTTTGTCTGCATTTTTTAATTTAGTCTACAGTGTGACTCACTCAAGGCCCAACAGAGGTGTGTAGGGCAGAGCAAAAACAAATCATGTTTCAGTTTTTCTTTAAAAAGTGACTTTCAGGGCTTCCCTGGTGGCGCAGGGGTTGAGAGTCCGCCTGCCGATGCAGGGGACATGGGTTCGTGCCCCGGGAAGATCCCACATGCCGCGGAGCGGCTGGGCCCGTGAGCCATGGCCGCTGAGCCTGCACGTCCGGAGCCTGTGCTCCGCAACGGGAGAGGCCACAACAGTGAGAGGCCCACGTACCGCAAAATAAAAAAAAAAACGTGACATCCATATCCTGGCCAGAAGAACAGAATGCTTATTGGTTGGAGGTATTTGGGGTTTGCAAGGATTTTTGTTTTCCTGGCTTTTGCTTTACTTTTCTGAAATTAGCTGTTAATCTAATTAGGTTTGCAATATTTTTTCCTCCAAGGAGTGAGAATAATAGACTTTGTAGTTGGGCAGCGTTTTACAGTTTGTGAACCATATTCTCTAGCTTTGTTGGATTTCAGCTTTACACAGCCCTGTATGAACCTGGACACATTATTTCCACTTCGGAGGTGATGTGGTTTGCCCAAGTTACAGGCTACTACTCAGTGGCAGAAAGTTCTAGAACCTTGCTCTTCTTAGTCTCTGTATATCATGTCCCCTCTAGGACAGTGTACGGCTTCTGTCTGTCTTGGCTTTGTCCACTGCAGACCAACACAGCCTTCCCCTCCTCTGGTTAGGTGGAGAAATGCTGTCAGAGTTGGCCCCATTGAGCCAGGAGGAAACAGTGTAACAGATGACACTTAACAAGTCATGTTGTGGCCTTAGTTCTGGAACCTGCCCCACCCTCTAGGCGGGGTTCCAGCACATCCATTTGTGCTGCCCTCAGGTAATGGTAACTTTTCTCTTCTCCGGCTCTCCATTCTGGGTGGACAATCTGTATTGCCCAGTATCCTACCTTCTGGCTGTGCCTCCCATCTAGTCATGGCCACACGAAAGGCCATGGGAGACACTGAGCAGCGAGCTAGAGACCCCCTTCAGGCTCCAGGTCACCCTCCACCCTGTCAGCTGCTCCTCTCCTGAGTATCCCGTTGTCAGTGCCTCCCCTGGGACGCTGTCCGGCCTCTCCCACGATAGGCGGGTTGGCCAGGACACTGGAACAGGTCCAGAAACGGAGGGACACCATTGGATCAGAGAGCAGACTTAGAAACTGCTCCCCATGGCTTTCCAGCAGTGGGGTGACTTGTGCAGGGTGCGTATAGGAAGGTTTGTTGTGGGGAGAGGTAGAGCAGTGTGAGAGAAATGAACACAGGACAAGGAATCAAGAAAAGACTATTGCTGCCCTCCTAAGTCAAGTTCAGGTAAACTGATCTGGATTGATTCAGTGCTTTCTCACGGGGCTGAGGAAGAACACACGAATGTATCCTCCTCCCTTTGCTGCGACCACATAATTAAGGTGAATGTTTCCCTCGTGGCCTCCATGCGCTTCTGCCTTTGCTGATCCAGACAAGGCTGTAATTCTCACCTGGGTCCAGGCGTGGCCCTGGCTGAGCATCTCTTTAATCAGGCATTTTTCTGCTCCCTAGAAACACACTTCCCATCAGTCACATTCCAGCAGGAGAGGGGGAGGTGGGATTTGACAGGTATCAACCACACAAGCCTCCTGGACAGAAGAAATCTTTTTAGACTTTGTCTGAGCACCAGCTTTTTGTGAAAATCGGGATGTCGAGAGCGTTTTATTTTAACCTCTTTCTGAGAGGTAATTGTTTTGTATTAAAAGAAAACACCTACTGCTCCCCACTGTGTTTCAAAGCACTGCCTATGGTTTAAAAGAAGAGAAATGTGTGTGTGGTGTGAAGCACTTGCAGGGAAACGAGCAGTCTGGGCAGAGCTGATTGGGGCCTGTGCTGGAGTGGGGTTGGGTAGAGAACCACAGCTGACCGCTCCTCTGGACAGTAGACTCCTGTTTAGAGGATAGACACTCTTCTTCCTGTTTTAGATGGAAATCCAGGTATCTGCAGGCCCGAAGGAGGTTCACATTTCTTTCACCTGAAAGCATGATAAATTGCTGATTTTTTAATTGCAAGCATTATTCCAAGAACAACCAGCTGACCTTGTTTATAGAGCTGATTTATGACGTGATCCCACTTGTAAAGATCTGTTGCTTTAACCTAAAGGACATCAGATTTCTGGTTCAGTAGGCTTTCTTTTTTTCAAAATACAACAAATGTGTTTTGTTTTCACAGGGCGAACCTTTCCGACACATCCATACTTCTCTGCTCAGCTAGGAGCAGGGCAGCTGTCACTTTACAACATTTTGAAGGCCTACTCGCTTCTAGACCAGGAAGTAGGCTATTGCCAAGGTCTCAGCTTTGTAGCAGGCATTCTGCTGCTTCATATGGGCGAAGAAGAAGCATTCAACATGCTCAAGTTTCTGATGTTTGACATGGGTCTGCGGAAACAGTATCGGCCAGACATGATTATTTTACAGGTAGAGAGTGTTCCTTAAGTCTTTGATAAAGATGAACTCTAAAATGTTTATGATCCCTTTCCAGGTATATCTAAGGAACTTTCCCACCACCAGTTAACACTGTAACATCTGTCACTGCTGAGAACTTACTCTGTGCTAGGCCTTACACCAGATGTTGCATGTGCACTTACCTCCTCAAACTTCAGGAAGACATTGTTGATCAGCTCAGTTTAGAGATGGGAAAGCTAAGGCTCAGAGAGGTTATGTAAAATTTGAGCAGGTCACACAGCTAGCAGGTGGCAGAGCTGGGATTTAAACCTAGGCCTGTCTGACTCCAGGGTGCCCTCCCTTTTACCCTTTGTCAAACCACCTTCAGGTGGTCTGATTCCTACCTCCCAGTTTATTTGCTCCTTCCTCTGCCAGGATCCCATCCCTACCCCTCAACCCCTGCCATCCCACGTCCAGCTCAGATATCACCTGTTCACGCAGGTGCCGTGTCCCCGCCTCTTCCACCCACCCCGGCTTGCTGTGTCACGTGATCCTGTCTCATTCCTTTTGCATAACACACTTACTGCCTGAAATTATCTTGTTTCCTTATTTATTTACTTGTTTATTTTCTGGCTCTCCTTAGCGTATATCATGAGAGGGCAGGGGTCTTACCTGTCTTGGGGCTGAGTCCCTGGTTCCTAGGCTAGTGCCTGGGATGAAGTGGGCACCTCGTTTGTATTTGTTGAATGAGTGAGTGATGGGTGGCAGGTCATGTCAGAAGAAAACCCCATACAACAGTGTGTTCCATTGCTGCTACCACCGCCTTTCAGACATGGGGAGAACTCTGGATCCTGCTTTGAGGATATTCCTAAATGTTGGAACATGTGTTTACGTGTTTGTTTACCAGCAAGATACTCTGATTTCAGAGCCTTAAGGAAGTGTACGTTACAGCCGAGGACTTTTCCAGAGCACTGAACAACATGGCTAGAAATCCTTTCACCTCCACCTGTGTGTGTGGACCGCGTGAACTTAAATCCCATAGAAGGAAGCCATCCCGTTCACTAGGAGATTTGGGCCCACCTAACACTTTCCACACATGCTGTCAGGTTCTTCCTACATACCCCCGTTAGCGTATTTAATGTAGGTGCGCCTGCCATCGAAGAGAGTGGAATTTTTCAGTTTTGTATAGTATAGTATACAACAGTGTATACTGATATAGTATATTACACAAGTCGTGTGTAGTATAGTATACACACGGCTGTGTTTGGGCTGGTGGCCTAGAGATTAGATTTCTTTTTGATACAAAAGAGCCGCAGCTGGTACCTGAGAGAACTATGTTGTCTGGCCTCGCGGAAAGAGTTTTTCCTATTGTGGGCAGTACATATCCAGCTGTAGCGCTCTCTCCAGGTCACTGTTCCTCTGGGCTCGGGCCAGGGACTGCTCAGTCGGGGCTGGCTCTAGGCAAGCTGTGAGCCCCGGGACCCTCATGGGCTTCCTGCCAGAGCCACGTCACTCTGAAGAGGGAGCCCCCTGAGCTCACGTCCAGCCCAGTTGGAGAAGTTTTCTCCATCTCGAGATAAACGCTTGTCAGCTTATTTTAACTTTCCTGTGTTGTAAACTTGAGGAAGTCACACTTGTACTCCTCTTGAGTGGTTTGGGGGACCGTTCAGCAGGAACTTAGGCGACAGATACAGTGGCATCGTTCTGCAGAGTCTGTGCTCTCACTTTGCTGTTGGTGAGAGGCTGCCTTTTTACTTCAGATTCCCCTGGCTTTGGGTTTTGCTAAGAATGTGTGTTTACGAAATGTTGCCACAGGATAGATGCATAGCTTCTCCCAGCCAAGGAGCGCGAGGGAACAGTAAGAAGAAAGGCCGGGGCCGGAGGAGCCCCGCCGTGAGCGCACCGGGCCCTTCCCAGCCCCTGCCTGGCCACAGCAGCCCCAGCGAGCACTCGCTGGATGATGGAGGGCGAGAGCAGGGGTCTCAGGAGCCACGAAGAGAGTTCCATGGTCCTTCCACCTCCGAGTGGGGTGGATGCTGATCTCCCACGGTGACCCTGTGTGTGTGTCCCTGCAGATCCAGATGTACCAGCTCTCGAGGCTGCTCCACGACTACCACCGAGACCTCTACAATCACCTGGAGGAGCACGAGATCGGCCCCAGCCTCTACGCCGCGCCCTGGTTCCTCACTGTGTTCGCCTCGCAGTTCCCCCTGGGGTTCGTAGCCAGAGTCTTTGGTGAGTGTGTGTGAGTCTGTTCGCCAGGACCCGCGTCCTCGAGTTAGATGGGAACAGTGTGTCGTCACTCTGTGGTGATACTTCTCTCTCTCTCTTTTTTTTTTTTTGCGGTATGCGGGCCTCCCTCTGCTGTGGCCTCTCCCATTGCGGAGCACAGGCTCCGGACGCGCAGGCTCAGCGGCCATGGCTCACGGGCCCAGCCGCTCCGCGGCACGTGGGATCCTCCTGGACTGGGGCACGAACCCATGTCCCCTGCATCGGCAGGCGGACTCCCAACCACTGTGCCACCAGGGAAGCCCCCTCTTCTTATTTTTATACCTGGGTCTTCTACAGGAAACAGGGTGCTATTTGTCATTCTCAGTTTAGTGAGGATCAGGCTTCAGGAGTTTCAGGACCTGCTTAACTTCTGATGATCAGGGCCTCCCCTCGATGCCTTCTTGTGGGCTTAGATCCGATTCCCTCCCCCCAGTCTCCCCCTGGAGCAGATTTGCTGCAGGCTGGGCCGAGGAGCCTGGCGCGGGGCCCAGAGATGTTTCTCCCGAGCCGTCTCCCTCGACCTCTCTGGCCCGGGCCTTGCTCGCTGAGCTCCCTAAGACTTCTCCACCGAGGGTCCTGGGCCACTGCTCTTTCTAGGTCTCCCCTGCATCTTCTCGTCTCGCTCTGCTTCCCCTACCCTTGGCTCTTCGCTTCCTCTGCCGGTGTGCTCTCGAAGGCACCTCTGTGTCGCCAACCCACGGTCCGTCCTCACGCGCCCCCCGCGTCATCTTCCCACTGCTGTGCCCCCATAACTGAGGGTGGGTCACGTTTCAAACCATCTCCCGTTTACTTGATTTACTTTTCGAGAAGATTGTCTCTGTCAGAGTTTTAAATGAATGTTCATGTGCAAAGTCTCAAAACTTCTTTGTCAATTAGACTTCAATTTAAAAAACTAAAAATTAAAAAAATGTAAAAGGCTGCCTTGACCTGGCAGGGATAGGAGCCGAGTGACATACTGTGAGCAGTCAGCTCTTGTACAGTGTGCTTTCCCTGCTTCAGGATGAAGTAATAATTCTGACAATTCAGGTTCTTTTAATCTTTTTACTGTGGAGGAAGAGGTTATTAAAAAATTGATTGTCATCACATACCAAGTGGTTTTAAAGTACCATTTATGTTGAGTCACTTGATAGCTTAAAAACCTGTGCTCTTATACTTTTTTAGATTAGTTTTTAGAATTAGAGACCATCTTAAAGGGATTGTTCACAAAAGAGAGTCACTTTAGGCAGCTTTGGGCAGACCACTTGTATGTCTAGATTCTAGAAATGCTAAAATTTGTTTTTGTTTTTTTTTTTAAATAAATTTATTTATTTTAGGCTGCATTGGGTCTTTGCTGCTGTGCGCGGCTTCCGCTAGTTGTGGAGAGTGGGGCCTACTCTTCATTGCGGTGCATGGGCTTCTCATTGCGGTGGCTTCTCTTGTTGCAGAGCACCAGCTCTAGGCGCACGGGCTTCAGTAGTTGTGGCTCGCAGGCTCAGTAGTTGTGGTGCACGGGCTGAGTTGCTCTGTGGCATGTGGGATCTTCCCGGACAAGGGCCCGAACCTGTGTCCCCTGCATTGGCCGGTGGATTCTCAACCACTACGCCACCTGGGAAGCCCGCCTAAAATTTGCTTTTTAAGTGGGCAGTGAGCCGTCTTCTCTCCTCCTTTCCCCCTCCAAAGTACTAGGTTTTTATTACCATTTACTTCTGTCCACAAGAACTTTTAAGGAATTTACCATTTGGCTTTACTAGGAGAATCTAGGTTCTTAAAATATTCACTACTCTTCCCATTTTTGCATAGCTACCTCCCCAAATTGATTTTTATTTTCTGTCCCTAAAAAAAAAATAAGCACTGAAAATAATTGATACTAAACACTCTTTCCCTGGTTAAACAAATCATTAGTGAGATTTCATGAAGGTTTTATACCATAGTTTTTTTAAAAAGTCCTCAAAATTATCTGTTTAGTTGACCAAAAAAGAGTCACAGAAACTACAAGATGTTTAGCTGTAGGCTTCAGTCTTTCTTGCCAAACATTTCTGTGTTTTTTACTTTCCTTACTCTGGAATGAAAAGAAAATCATTAGTCTGCTTCACTTTTTCTCCTGATTCTTTACTGTGTTTTTTTGAAAGGGTAATGGAGAGCAGTGAAGATTGAAAGGGGGAGGAGGAAGTGTTATTAGATGGTTTGAAAACAGCTCAAGCACTGAATTACACTGTTTGTGAAGAAAACTCTACAGAGAGGGCTGAGCAGGAAGGGCCGAAGGGTCAGCGCCGAGTGTCACTGCCCCAGCCGCAGGCACGGAAGCTGCTGCTGCCCAGAGTTCTGGGCTCTAGGGCCGTAAAGCTCTGGGGGAAGAGCTCTTTCCTCACTGCAGAAGTGGGTAAGAGGCATGAATTAACAGCAATCAAACAGACAGACAAAATCTGCTTTGGAAATGACAACCCTTGTGTTGCAGAATATTCAGAACTTTCTGAAGCTCATCCTCATGATGTCATAAGTAAAGCTGAAGCCAGTGAAAGCAGGGTCTTCTTCTCGATATTATGTAGTCAGAGGTGGGTCTTGGAGTTTCTTGTACATTATGCGTAACGATGCCAGTCTTTGTGAGTCCTGGAGCCCACAGAACCCCGCTGCACTGAGTGGGCTCGTGTCCAGCTGGCTAAGGGCTCAGGGCTCCTGAGATTATAGGCAGGAAGTGGGGACTCAAGACAGCACTGTGTTGTGAGGTCATTCCATCTATCAGTAGTTAAAAGTGAACCATTTTATTGGTAAGGTCCATAGAAAAGATAGGTTTTTTTAAAAACCATTTCTGTATTTAGCATCAGTGACTTAGCTCCGCATTGGTGGGTAGCTTCGTTTTAAATCCCAAAGCCTGCCATTCATACATATCCTGTAGGCTTTTTTGGCCTGGGGTCCATTTCATTATAGGCCTTTAGGCCTGGATAAAACCTAAAAACAAGGGGACTTTTGTTAACTATTCACTATTTTATATGTAAGTAACAGATTCTCAGCTTGCAGTCAGCATAGCTCATATATAGATTAATAGCTTACCTCGAACTAAGTATACACTACTTGGAGGGACAGCTGCCAGTGATGCCCGTGCCTCGACCTTTACATGGTAATTAACCACACTCTTCTGGATGTCAGGTGTCACATAATGTAAAATCGCCTCTGCCTGTATTTTTCCAGTCTGGGTGTAGAGGGGTCCTGGGAGAGATGCTTGTTCTGTTCACCTCCTGATGTCTACCTTTGTGGGAAAGAAGTCTGAAAAATAGGACCTGCCTTGCTCCTGCTGGAGGTGGTGGCTGTGCTATTATTAGGCTCCTGACATTTTCTATAGGATGTGCTGCCAAGTAGATGAGAGAGGAGGTGGAATCTAAAGATCAGGGTTTGGCCAAACACAGAAGCCACCTGCAATGTAGGGAGGGGTTCTGAGAGGCTTCAGGACTAAACTAGACTGGGAAACAAGACTGTTTGGGTGGCCAGGGAAAAGGCTCTTCTGTGTAACGCGATACAGCGGTGATGAAGTGAGTCTTTGCCCAGTCTGCGCTGTCATCTTACCACAAGGCTGTAAGCATCCTTCATCTCTCTCCTGCCTGTTCCTGGTGAAATGTGGGGATATCACAGCTGGAGGACCGCAGCCTCCCAGAGAAAGTTCAGGAGAGGGCTGGCCCGCGACAGAGACACAGGTGGCTGGAAAAGGGATGTAGGATAAGTTCACCTCCTGGCCATGTGCTTTGCCTTGATGATTTCCCCCCATAGGAAAATGGCACTTCTAATGTCGTGGGGAGTTTCAGATAGAGTTCCCATACCCGTTACCACGATAGCAGGGCTGCCGAAGTGTCTTCAAAGCAAAGTAGTTACTCGTGGTGTTCTCAGCAAACAATTTGCAAAGTGGTGCGTCAGCTGAATTTAAGGTTCCCTCTACTGCCTACCTGATGAACCCCTTTGCCTGTTTCTAGGTGGGCGTAAAAAAGGAGAGAAGGAAAGTCGGCCACAGGGTTGTGAGCTGGGCTTCTGCCGCGCTGCTGAAAGACTTAGCAGCTCACTTCCTTGTGCAGTGATTTTCAAATGTGGGAAATCAACTCACTTTTCCAAGGAGACTATTGTTTAAAAAAAAAAAATTCTAGTATGTAAATGTATAGGGATTGGGAAATGGGCAAAAATGACAGTAATTGGGTTGGGGTGGTGGGTTTATAGGTAACCTTTTTCTTTACTATTATTTAAAAATTACTTAATTTTTAAAACATGCAGAGGGAGAAAAAGGTGTGCTAATTGTTTCTGAGGGATACAGCTGTTGCCCTTAAGTGTAGTCAGATAAATGTGGGAGCCCCTTCTTCTCAGCAAAGCTTTGAGGTGTCCTTCCTTCAACCCTTCAGACACATTCCTCAGTCGTGTCCCGAAAGGAAATCCTTATTTGAAGCCTCCTTAGTCTAACAGAAGCTTCTGGGGCTGAGCTCTCCCAGCCTCACTCGCGCAGACCACTGGCCGGTTTGTCGTCAGAAGGATGGGCACCTGGGGCGGGCCTCCAGGAGTGCTGGTGAGTCAGGCATCTTGCGGCTGGCAGCATGCACAGCAGCGTCTGCTGCTGGGCATCAGCATGGTCTTGTCAGTGGCTCTTAAAAGGTGGCTTTTCTCCGTCTAAAGTTAACTAGCCCTTCCTTGCAAGGCTCAGACCCATAACCGCGGTCTCACTGGCATCATCTCCTAACCAAGGAACGCGTTGACCTACTCAGGAAAGAGGAAGAGAAGGCCTTCTGTGCCCCTGGTGTGTGCACGCTGGTAAAGGTAGAATGGCCTGGCCCTTCACAGTCTGGCCCCATGACCAGGGCTCCTGCCTTACCTACTCTTTGGGGCTCCTGCACGTGCTGTGTGCTTTCACGCCTCTGCATTTCCACCTTCTTTTCCCTTCTGCTTAGAGCATTTCTCCCTGACTTCTTGACTGGGGAGTTTCTGTTGGTTCTTTAAGGCTGGGTTCGGCAGCCACCTTTCCTTGGGGCATTTTCTTCCCTTTTGTATTCTGTTTTGTTTTGGTTTTAAGATAACCAAAAAAGTTAAAGAAAAAAACCACCTCTCCAGATTTCCCTTTGTTTTCTTCTTACAGTTTGGAAAAGTTCAGAATCACAAGAAGCACTCTACTAGTAAGTAGATTTGTTATAAAAACCAAGATCCTAAAGGAATAAAACTTGGAAGACCGTTGTTAATCTTAAGACTGCTGATGTGGATTGTGTATTTGATTATGCTCATAAAAGTTCCGCAGTTGTTTTTGTTTTTAACATCTTTATTGGAGTATAATTGCTTTACAATGGTGTGTTAGTTTCTGCTTTACAACAAAGTGAATCAGTTATACATATACATATGTTCCCATATCTCTTCCCTCTTGTGTCTCCCTCCCTCCCACCCTCCCTATCCCACCCCTCTAGGTGGTCACAAACCACCGAGCTGATCTCCCTGTACCATGCAGCCGCTTCCCACTAGCTATCCACCCTACGTTTGGTAGTGTATATATGTCCATGACACTCTCTCACTTCGTCACAGCTTACCCTTCCCCCTCCCCATATCCTCAAGTCCATGCTCTAGTAGGTCTTTCTTTATTCCCGTCCTACCCCTAGTCTTTTCATGACATTTTTTTTCTTAGATTCCATACATATGTGTTAGCATACGGTATTTGTTTTTCTCCTTCTGACTTACTTCACTCTGTATGACAGACTCCAGGCCCATCCACCTCATTACAAATAACTCAGTTTCATTTCTTTTTATGGCTGAGTAATATTCCATTGTATATATGTGCCACATCTTCTTTATCCATTCATCTGTTGATGGACACCTAGATTGCTTCCATGTCCTGGCTATCGTAAATAGAGCTGCAATGAACATTTTGGTACATGACTCTTTTTGAATTATGGTTTTCCCAGGG
>NC_041220.1:80704712-80705956 GCF_002837175.3 Physeter macrocephalus | reverse complement strand
GTAGTAATCTCTCATGATCCTTTGTATTTCTGCAGTGTCCGTTGTTACTTCTCCTTTTTCATTTCTAATTCTTTTGATTTGAGTCTTCTCCCTTTTTTTCTTGATGAGTCTGGCTAATGGTTTATCAATTTTGTTTATCTTCTCAAAGAACCAACTTTTAGTTTTATTGATCTTTGCTATTGTTTCCTTCATTTCTTTTTCATTTATTTCTGATCTGATCTTTATGATTTCTTTCCTTCTGCTAATTTGGGGTTTTTTTGTTCTTCTTTTCTCTAATTGCTTTAGCTGCAAAGTTAGGTTGTTTATTCGAGATGTTTCCTTTTTCTTAAGGTAGGATTTTATTGCTATAAACTTCCCTCTTAGAACTGCTTTTGCTGCATCTCACAGGTTTTGGGTCGTTGTGTCTCCATTGTCATTTGTTTCTAAGTATTCTTTGATTTCCTCTTTGATTTCTTCAGTGATCACTTCGTTATTAAGTAGTGTATTGTTTAGCCTCCATGTGTTTGTATTTTTTACAGATCTTTTCCTGTAATTGATATCTAGTCTCATAGCGTTGTGGTCAGAAAAGATACTTGATATGATTTCAATTTTCGTAAATTTGCCAAGGCTAGATTTGTGACCCAATATATGATCTATCCTGGAGAATGTTCCATGAGCACTTGAGAAAAACGTGTATTCTGTTGTTTTTGGATGGAATGTCCTATAAATATCAATTAAGTCCATCTTGTGTAATGTATCATTTAAAGCTTGTGTTTCCTTATTTATTCTCATTTTGGATGATCTGTCCATTGGTGAAAGTGGGGTGTTAAAGTCCCCTACTATGATTGTGTTACTGTCGATTTCCCCTTTTATGGCTGTTAGTATTTGCCTTATGTATTGAGGTGCTCCTATGTTGGGTGCATAAATATTTACAATTGTTATATCTTCTTCATGGATCGAACCCTTGATCATTATATAGTGTCCTTCTTTGTCTCTTGTTATAGTTTTTACTTTAAAGTCTATTTTGTCTGATATGAGAATTGCTACTCCAGCTTTCTTCTGATTTCCATTTGCATGGAATATCTTTTTCCATCCCCTCACTTTCAGTCTGTATGTGTCCCTAGGTCTGAAGTGGGTCTCTTGTAGACAGCATATATATGGGTCTCGTTTTTGTATCCATTCAGCCAGTCTGTGTCTTTTGGTGGGAGCATTTAATCCATTTACATTTAAGGTAATTATCAATATGTATGTTCCTATTACCATTT
>NC_041220.1:80675428-80703945 GCF_002837175.3 Physeter macrocephalus | reverse complement strand
CTTACTGTGTTTGGGGTCTCCTTTTTGCAGGCTGCAGGTTCGTAGTTCCTGTTGTTTTTGGTGTCTGTCCCCAGTGGCTAAGGTTGGTTCAGTGGGTTGAGTAGGTTTCCTGGTTGGGGGGACTAGTGCCTGTGTTCTGGTGGATGAGGCTGGATCTCGTCTTTCTGGTGGGCAGGTCCACGTCTGGTGGTATGTTTGGGGGTGTCTGTAGGCTTATTATGATTTTAGGCAGCCTCTCTGCTAACGGATGGGGCTGTAGTCCTGTCTTGCTAGTTGTTTGGCATAGGGTGTCCAGCACTGTAGCTTGCTGGTCGTTGAGTGAAGCTGGGTCTTGGTGTTGAGATGGAGGTCTCTGGGAGATTTTAGCCATTTGATATTACATGGGGCTGGGAGGTCTCTTGTGGACCAGTGTTCTGAAGTTGGTTCTCCCACCTCAGAGACACAGCCCTGACTGCTGGCTGGAGCACCAAGAGCCTTTAATCCACATGGCTCAGAATAAAAGGGAGAAAAAATAGGAAAGAAAGGAAGGAAGGAAGAAAGAAAGGATGGAAGAAAGAAAGGAAGAAAGAAAGAAGATAAAATAATGTTATTAAAATAAAAAATAATTATTAAGAAGAAAAATTTTTTAAAGTAAAAAAAAAAAAAACCAAAAAAAACCGGGACGGTCAGAACCCTAGGACAAATGGTGAAAGCAAAGCTATACAGACAAAATCTCACACAGCAGCACACACATACACACTCACAAAAAGAGAAAAAGGGGAAAATAATAATACATCTTGCTCCCAAAGTCCACCTCCTCAACTTAGGATGATTCACTGTCTGTTCAGGTATTCCACAGATGCAGGGCACTTCAAGTTGATTGTGGAGATTTAATCTGCTGCTTTTGAGGCTGCTGGGAGAGACCTCCCCCTCTCCTCTTTGTTCGCACAGCTCCTGGGGTACAGCTTTGGACTTGGCCCCGCCTCTGCGCATAGGTCGCCCGAGGGCATCTGCTCTTCACTCAAAGGAGCAGCTGATTCGGGGGCTCTGGCTCAGGCCGGGGGGAGGGAGGGGTACAGATGCGGGGTGAGCCTGCGGCGGCAGAGGCCAGCGTGACATTGCACCAGCCTGAGGCGTGCCGTGCGTTCTCCCAGGGAAGTTGTCCCTGGATCCCGGGACCCTGGCAGTGGCGGGCTGCACAGACTCCCGGGAGGGGAGGTGTGGAGAGTAACCTGTGCTTGCACACAGGCTTCTTGGTGGCGGCAGCAGCAGCCCTAGCGTCTCATGCTTGTCTCTGGTGTCCGCGCTGATAGCAACGGCTTCCGCCCTTTTCTGGAGCTCCTTTACGCGGCGCGCTTAATCCCCTCTCCTCGCGCCCCAAGAAGCAAAGAGGGAAGAAAAGTTCTCTTGTCTCTTCGGCAGCTCCGCGCCCGTCTCTGGAGCTCCTTTAAGCGGCGCACTTAATCCCCTCTCCTGGCGCCCCAGGAAGCAAAGAGGGAAGAAAAGGTCTCTTGCCTGTTCGGCAGCTCCAGACTTCTCCCGGACTGCTTCCCGGCTAGCCGTGGCGCACTAACCCCTTCAGACTGTGTTCACGCCGCCAGTCCTCTCCCTGCGATCCGACCAAAGCCCGAGCCTCAGCTCGCAGCCCCCGCCCATCCCAGCGGGTGAGCAGACAAGCCTCTCGGGCTGGTGAGTGCTGGTCGGCACCGTTCCTCTGCGGGAATCTCTCCACTTTGCCCTCCGCACCCTGTTGCTGCGCTCTCCTCCGCGGCTCCGAAGCTCCCCCCTTCCACCACCCGCAGTCTCCGCCTGTGAAGGGGGCTTCTAGTGTGTGGAAACCTTTCCTCCTTCACAGCTCCCTCCCACTGGTGCAGGTCCCGTCCCTATTCTTTTGTCTCTGTTTATTCTTTTTTCTTTTGCCCTACCCAGGTACGTGGGGAGTTTCTTGCCTTTTGGAAGGTCTGAGGTCTTCTGCCAGCGTTCAGTGGGTGTTCTATAGGAGCAGTTCCACGTGTAGATGTATTTCTGATGTATCTGTGGGGAGGAAGGTGATCTCCGCATCTTACTCTTCCGCCATCTTCTCTCTCCAAAGCCCCCAGTTGTTATTTATTTTAACTGGCTTAGATGTGGGACTATATCTAATTTTAAGGTACTTGCCCCAGAGACTGAAGATTCTGAGCTATATAGCACGTCATTGGTCTGGTAGTACAGTCCACTCCCCAGGATCCCTGCAAAGAATGCCTTGATATTGATTCTGATAGATACCATCAGTTTTTTATTCAGCTATAAATGTTCATATATTGAAAGGAAGTCTCACTGTCTAAACCAAAGAAACTTCAAATTTACTTTGTTTTTGGAAATATCATTTCTGTTTAAAAATATGTCTTAGTTATAGCACAATCTTATTTTATTTTATTTTTGAATTTTTTTTTTGCCTGCGTTGGGTCTTCATTGCTGCGTGAGGGCTTTTCTCTAGTTGCGGTGAGCGAGGGCTACTCTTCATTGCAGTGCGCGGGCTTCTCACTGCGGTGGCTTCTCTTGTTGCGGAGCACGGGCTCTAGGCTTGCGCGGGCTTCAGTAGTTGTGGCTCGTGGGCTCTAGAGTGCAGGCTCAGTAGCTGTGGTGCACGGACTTAGTTGCTCTGTGGCATGTGGGATCTTCCCGGACCAGGGCTCAAACCCACGTCGCCTGCATTGGCAGGCGGATTCTTAACCACTGCGCCACCAGGGAAGCCCCTGTAGCGCAATTTTAGATCTTTATGTTTTCTGTAGTGGTGAATTACATGGGTAGACTGCATATTTTTTAAATCAGACATTTCACAGGACTATTCTTCCAGAGCACTGCCTCGATACATGTACTCCTCCCCCTAAGAAGTTCAGATTTCAAAGATGTGATCTGTTCTCCAGTTTTATCTTCCCAGCCCCTACAGCCAGACTTGAGGAGGCAGCATCTGTCCTTTTCAGTTGCCTGGAGCTGCACTGAACCAGGAGCAGTGTGAAGTTGAGGGAGCAGTGTGGCCCTGGGCTCTCTGGGAGCGGCTGCCTGCAGGGCTGCACCCAGCCGGGTGCCAGGTCTGCTCACATGATGGTCTCGCAGCATCTCTGGGGCTGACCCAGCCAGCCGGTGCTTGGGTGTCTCCCTTATGCCATCCACAAACCACCCTGGGACACCTCCAGCCTGCGCTCAGTGGCTTGTTTCTTAATGGCTTTCACTTTTCATCACCCTAAACCACCCAGAGAGACACAGGCTGGGAATTCCCCCTCTCACCTGCTTCTGTCTTCCTTGACTTGATGGAAAGTACAGCTTCTTTGTCCCTTCCATTCTCCTGCAGCCCCTCCAGAAAAAAAAAGAGAGAATATTGACAGTTTCCTCTAATTAGATTTATGCTCCCATCTTTAAAAATTACATTTCTTCTTACATTATTATTCCAGTTGTTAGGTAACTTTCCCCAATTTAGTCACCCAACATTTAGTTACTAGGACTGTGCTCGAGCCCCAGGACATTGGAGTCTCTTTCTGAATGGCTTCACCTCTGGGGAAGGTGGAGCCAGGGCTGGGCTGGGCTGGGCTGGGCTGTGCTGGGCTGGGGGCCCACTTGCTCTCCCTCTCCCTGTGCACAGTAGGTGTGGGGATTGTTAACGTTCGTCAACCATTCTAAGGGAAAAAATGGCAAGAACTAGAAAATAACCCTGATAAAGTTCTTTGAATTCTTCAGAGGGAAAAAATTTTTTTATTCCATTATTATGCTAAAATTCAGTATACTTGTTAAGTATTTAATAATGTACTTTTGCAATGGTGCAGGCTTTTTACAGTTTTTAGAGGTCTTTTAATTCAACCCCTTATTTCAAAGCAGAGGAAACAGAGGCATTTTCTTCACTTACAGCAGCAGAAATTAGGATAGAGTATTTATACACATCTTTGTTTTACTCATATATGTTTTAGTAATAACTCCTTTGAAATCCAGAGAATTCCCGAAAAAATAGACTAATGAAAAGTTTTCTTTTTCACAGTTTCAACTTTTGAGGTATGTTTGAATTTAATATATTTTTGGAGTGAAAAATAGATTTATCTGAACCTGTGACAAAATTTTAGCAGTAGTTTAGCATATATAATATATGTATATTTACATATTTATTTATTTGTTATTTGCTATATTGTCTTGACAACCCTATCTGAAATACCAGGACCTTATAATTTGGGGCTGCATTTCCCACAGTCCTGCTCTTCAATGTGTGTGAAGGGGAATGGAGTGGCATTTCATCAGAATCTGGTCCGACTTAACTTTCTGCTTTTCTGTGTTTTCCCAGATATGATCTTTCTTCAGGGATCAGAGGTCACATTTAAAGTGGCTTTAAGTCTGTTGGGAAGCCATAAGCCCTTGATTCTGCAACATGAAAACCTAGAAACTATAGTTGACTTTATAAAAAGCACGCTACCCAACCTGGGCTTGGTGCAGATGGAAAAGACCATCAGTCAGGTATGGTTCAGTCTGGACCTTCCACATGTTCCAGCGATTCTGAATATGCAGAAGCTGAATTTCCTTTTTTTTTTTTTTTTTGAGCAGGAGCTGTTTCCTACCACTTTGTGTCCTGAGCAGCAATGCTCAGCTCGTGGGAGGCACATCTCGAATCCCTGTTCCATGATCAGACGTGTGTCTGTGTGTGTGTGTATGCTGAGAGTGTGTAGGTGTGATAACCAGCACAAACTATCGGTAGTTTCTTACAATTAAAAGGCGTTTGTCACCCCTCGGTGTTTGTTCTTCTGAAATACATACATTTTTATTCAATGTAAGCTTTTGTAAAATGAGTGCTTTGATTTTTGTGCTGAAATGGCATTAATTGGAATTTTCTAAAAATTTAACTTGTTGATATGAAGTTGTGATAAAGAGTGTATATTCTATAACTTTGTTCTGGAGAGTGTGTGTGTGTGTGTGTGTGTGTGTTTTATAGAGTTCAATTCCACATTCATCTGTGGTTCTAGTCCCTCTGATTTCTGCATGCAGTAGAACTGCATTGCATGTATGCATGTATCACTCTCTGAAATGTTAGGGGTTGAGGGTGAGGTGATCCTGGAATTGCAGCTTGACCAGTTGTTAATGGCCTGGGTTAGGAGTGGGAGCAGATTTTGACTCTGTATCCGGAAGAATTTTCCAGTAACGATTGCTGACCATGCAGGACTCAGCTGCCTGGCAGAGGGTGAGGTCACCCTTGGAAGCATCCAGAGGCTGGATGGTTGAGTGCTCCAGAAGGTGCCCAATGCAGAGATCCCACAGACTCAGCAGTCGGGGCTTCTCATTAGCCTAGAACTTACCTCACCTGCAAATGTAATGAAAACAGAGCAGTTGGGTAAAAGGAAATAGTGAAATAAAGCTGTGTTTTAAAAAATCCTTCTTCTGAGGGTTTCTGATAGTCCGAGAGTGGTGGGTTGCACTCAGTTGCAGCAGTTTGTGGTTTCCTTTGCTGCCCCTCCTTAGGTGCTGAGCCCAGAAAAGGAGGCAAGTGTGGGCTGGAAAAGGGAGATGGTGTCGTCCAGGTGCCACTTGGGGTCTCTGCACATTTCATTTGCCTACGTGAAGGAGCAGCTCTTTTCGTCTCTGTGCTTTCTTCTTCAGTTAATTGAGAGGCTTTTACTTCCCTGGTGCCTTCCTCTCAAGTGTGAATAGCTCTGGCTCGTTGACACCCTGCTTTTTGCCAGGTTCTGTGTGACACTGCATATACACACATGATCTCATTCAGTCATGACTGAATTCCTGAGAGGACAAGTGGTTTTAACCCACGAGCAACCTAGGGTTCAAAGTGGTTGATTAGCTGGCCCACAGTCATGCTGCTGAGAAGTGGAAAGGTAGGGTTTCAGACTCAGGCCCTCTCACTTCAAACGCTTTCACAGCTACTCAGCTCCACCAAGTGCCTGCGGGTGTCATTTAATCAGAGATTTTCTGTACTGTACCTGTATATTAAGACTGAATTCTCCACCCTTTGATTCTCTACTTTCTGACATTTCCATGCATTTCCTCCCTTTTAGAGCTTTCATTGCACATACCTATGTCTTTTGGCTGCAGGGGAAAATGCAAGAGCCTTGGTTCCCTAAACCCAAGTCTGTGCCTGTGAGCGCCTTAACCTGCTGCCTGGGGCCTGGCTAAAAGGCAGGCAGCCTCACCGATGTGGTTACCTTCTGGATATTGAGCCCCAGAAAAAAAAAATCCATTTTCCTCCCCTCGTCTGTAAAGGATACTTACTGAGGGTGTGAAGGTGCTCTTTAATGTTGGGAGAATAGAAATGGACACAGTATGGAGAGAGGACAGTTGTGTGTGTGCCTGAGTTATTTCAGGCATCCGTTTTGAACTTGGCATGCTTTATTCCATTGGCTCCTTGACAACTCTGGGGCCCGGAGGGAGTAAACACCCAGCACCCTGTACGAGGTGGCAGAGCCAAGAGTGTAACGTGCTCTGGGACACCAGAGCCCATCCTGTGTAGAAAAGGAGCGTGTAACCAGTAACTGCAAGAGTGGTGGGAGCTCCAGTGGTGTTGTGCAAGGGCTGCAGGAGCGAGCTGTGCAGGGAGTGAGCAGTGAGTGGGGAGTGGGGGCCGGGGAGCTGAGGGAGTTGAGTTCAGCTGGGCCTTTTCTGCAGAGGGCCAGGGAGGAAGTGTTTCAGGCTTTGTGGACCATAAAGTCACGTGAGGTCAGCTCAGCCTCTGCAGCGTGAAGGCCACCAGAGCCAGTATTTGTCGGAATGAAGCGGCTGTGTTGCAGTAAAGGTTTATTTGCAAAGCATGTGGCGGGACAGCCTTGGTCCACAGGCTCTAGTCAGCTAACCCCCCATTATAGTACGTGCAAAGGCACGGGAGCGAGAGAGAAGTTCTAGGCGCCGGTTCAGCTTTCCCGGGGGGAGGCGCGGGGATTGGAAGTAGGGACACAGCATCTGCATCTGAGGTCCAGGTTTTCAGCCTGCCACAGGTCTCGCTGGGAAGCAAGACTCAATGCCAGGCAGCTCTCCACCCTCCTTCCCTCCAACGTGTTTCATCTGGAACTTGACCTCTGCAGGCTGTCAAGCTTTCTGCCTGCTCTCTGCCCCCTCCCATCCCCTCCCTGCAGAGGGTGCTCTAGTCTCAAGTTCTACTCAGAGGGGAGGCCTGAGGGGCAGCGCGATTTCTCTGCAGCCTTGGAGAGCCCACAGGATGGAAGTGGTATTGCGTTCTTTGCATGCTGCTGTCCTGTGTGTGGAAGGATGGAGCTGGGCTGGATCTCTGTGATAGCCAGGCTCCATTTTCATTAAGTACTGTCTCCGTGGAAGCCTCAGCTCGAGCAGCTGGGACACAGTCTGCATCCAGGGTGGGGAGAGTCCCCAGGGACAGGGCCCTGGAGCTCCCGCTCAGCGCAGACAGACTGGGAGCCGCCACCGAGGGGCAGGCCCAGAGTTGACAGAGTCCAGGGTGTGGAGACAAGGGTTTCTGAGGCTCTGTGGCAGCTCCTCAGTGTGACTTAACTGTCAGTTGAACGTGAGCCATAAAAATCGCCTCACAAGAAGGGGGAAGCCCTGGGAATAAACAGAAAGGAAGAGGAGGGAGGTCAGGGGTGTCATCTCATCACAGCGAGTGCCGTGTGCCTGTGCAGCCTCAGGTCAGTGTAAGGAAGAGAGCAGGTGAAGGGGGGCTTTGGAGGACGGGGCATATAGCCTATTTTCAGCGTCCTTTGGGCCCTGCTCCAAGTGCGGCCCCAGACCAGCACCATCACATAGGAACTTTTGCAGAATCTGGGCCCCCCACTCCAGACCCGCTGAGTCGGAATCTGCATTTCAGCAAGATGCCCAGGAGACACGCGTGCGCACACACACACAACACAGGGGCACCTTGGAAAGCTCTGCTGTGGGCGACTTCATTGTAAGCACACCAGACAAGTCTGTTCTAGTTGAGCTTGTAGGAGAGAAACCAGAATCTTAACAAAGTTCCTTTGTTCAAAAGATGCTCTTCAAAATCAGTGGTGAGACTGCCCCTTCTGCCTTGGGAGGAGCCCTTACTGCTTGGGCAGCTTGCACTACTGAAAATTAGTTTTTTAAAAGGCCAGTCAGTGCCGTACCAAGAGGGTGGGGTACGGCAGGGAGGAGTACTTTACTACTGACATTGTTTAGAATTGTTTGCATGTGGTGATAATAAAAAGCAGACCAACTTTTAGTTGGGTTTATTTTTGTTTTTAAATTCACCACAGACACTGTGCCCCCTTATTTTTGATACCCAGGCAGAGGCTCCCCCATCCAGCTCTTGGTATGCCACTGAGACCACCAGGTTGGGGGGAAGGGTCTGGGGGTGGGGAGGGTGGAAAGTATGTGACTAGTTCTGCAGCCATCCGGGTTAATGGCTTTATTACAGAGTGTCCACAGACAGCAAAGAGAAACACTAAGTCTCCAAGAGCAGGCGCGCCAAGAACAGAAACGAATTCTCTAAAGGAGGAGACTCGTCTAGCAAACAGATATCTGGGAAAATATTTAGCTTCGTGCATAATTTGAATTTAAATAACATATAATGCTTTACCTTCTTAGAATAACAAAATGAAACATTTTCATCCCAATACCCAGTGCCAAGGGTATACTGTATCTGGCACACTCTTACGTTGCTAATGGCATTGTATGTGGATTATTCCCGTCTGGGAAGCAATTTGGCAATATGTATCACGAGCCAGTAAAATATTTGTACCCTTTGACTCAGTAATCCCATTTCTTGGAATGTATGCTTAGGAAATAATCCAAAATATGGGAAAGCCATACATATGAGGATGTTTAAAGTTGTCGTTTATAACAAAGACTTACAAGTAACTAGATACCCAGCATATGATGACTGGATTAACATGGTTATTGATACGTCGAGTTGGTAGAATACCATGAAGCCATGTATAATTATGGTTATGAAGAATATACAGCAACGTGAGAAAGTGTCATTTGAGGACCAGGGCGCTCCTGTCACCGCCAGCCATATGCTGCCATGGTCGGGAATAAATTCCCAGGCACGACTGCAAGGGCTGTGTGTGTGTTTTGGCAGCCAGGAGGTAATGATGCAGTTAAGCAGAGATGATTGTGACCCAGGATGGTTCCTGGGGGTTAACGTAGGCCTCAGCGAGCGCTCTGCTCTGTGCACAGCTGAGAGCCATTAACCATAGCCGCTCATCAATCTGGATCAAAGGCCAGAGGTTTTGTCCCCAGGTTTTCCAGGTTAGGAGCTCATTTAAAAACCTCTGTGGAAGAAAAAAAGTGTGTGTGTGACATTTATCCCGCACCGTGTTTATAATTACACACTAATGCCACAGCAATCTCGGTTTTAATGTGTGTGGTTTTTACTCTGAGCTGTTCAGAAGTTCCATGGTGTGACATCCTTTGTCATTTTGCTGCAGCACAAGGTTGGATGGGAGGGGTTTTGTAACAGCTGTGTGGAAGCAGATCCCTTAGCTAAGTTAGGGCACCAACTCAGCTTGCCAGGCCTGTGTCTCATGGTTCCCCACAGCTATGCTGTCAGGTAGGTGTTACCACCTCCATGTGGTGGAGGCCAGGAACTGAGGCCAGGAAAGGTCAAGTAACTTGCTCAGGATCATTCAGGGAGTCGCCAGCCCCCATTCAAGGGCTGCCTGAAAGCTTCTGAGTCAGTTTTCTTGAGTGTAGAATAGAGATGATAATCCCTGCCAGCTCTCGGTCGCTCTGAGGGACAGCAGAGAATCAGATCAATGCAGTCAACTCCACACACAAACACGCACGCACGTCACAAATACAATGTGTATTACTTTTTTGGCCTATAGTGACTTTTGTGCCTATTTAGTATTAGCCATTGAATTAAATTGAAAACCAGGAAGCTGAAAAATTAATCTCAAGGAAGAGAAAATAAGATTGGAAGAGAAAATAAGATTTCTGGGAATGGTGAGAAAGTAAACATGGTTTTTGAAAATTGATTTCAGGAAAGATGGGACTCATTCATGTTTGAATGCTAACAGGGTACCATCAAGGGAAATGAGTTTTTCATTGATTTTAACTGTGTTGGAATTTATTTCTTAAGGAAATGCTGTGAAGAGTTAGTTTCTGCTCTTATAGAGACTAATTTCATTCTTTAAATGTGTGTTCTGATCTGGCTTTTTTTATGTGGTGACTGAATTCTCAGATCCACGCTGGGGCTTCACGCCTGGGGCAGCAGCAGCCTCTGCCTTCTGACCCCTCATCCTTCCAGCTTCCATCCAGCTCATCAAGAGCAAGTACAGATATGAACAGCTCACTCACTTGTGCACTTCGGGGTTGTTTTTCACACGGGTGGTTTTTTTTCATGACTGTTACTATTATAGAAAGGAAGGCAACTCAGGCATTGTTTTGTATTCACTCATCTATGTGGGTGACATTTGGGTTTTGGCTCATTTCTGCATATCTTATGTGCAGAATAGGGTTTTTTAGTAAACAGTTCCATTACTTAGCTTTTCTTGTAACTCTGAAAATCCATCTGAACTATAATTAAACTTTGACCTGGTGACTGGGCAAATGGGGCTGTGATTCTTTTGTTTTGTTTTAGTCTCTCTTTGACCCATAGTTGTGTATCTAATCTAATAGAATTTTCAGAGAAAAATGATCTAAGTACTGAAATAAGAAGTAAAAATAAACTCATATAAGCATTTTAAAAAAGAAGGTTTTGGCTTTTGAAAAATGAGTATCAGAGACCTACACTTACTGTTACCTTTGGTTTATTTCCAAATGCTTCTTTTTAAAAAAATTTATTATATTATTTATTTATTTAATTTATTTTTGGCTTCATTGGGTCTTGGTTGCGGCACACGAGATCTTTGTCGTGGCACACGGGATCTTTCCTTGTGGTGCGTGGGCTCTTCATTGTGGTGCGTGGGCTTCTCTCTAGCTGTGGCATGCGGGTTTTCTCTCTCTAGTTGTGGTGTGCGGGCTCCAGAGCGCGTGGGCTTCTGTAGTTTGCATCACACAGGCTCTCTAGTTGAGGCGTGCCAGCTCAGTAGTTGAGGTGGGCGGGCTTAGTTGCCCCGCAGCCTGTGGGATCTTATTTCCCCAACCAGGGATCAAACCCGCATCCCCTGCATTGTAAGGCGGATTCTTTACCACTGGACCACCAGGGAAGTCCTCCAAATGCTTCTTAAATCCTCTCTTCCCAAGTAAAATTATTCCCTTCTCAGTGCAGAGAGTTTTCCTTGTTTATCACTAATTGTATCAGGCACAGAGTAGGTGCTTCGTGGACACCCATCGACGTGGCCGTGTGTGTGTGTGTGTGTGTGTGTGTGTGTGTGTGTGTGTGTGTGTGTGTGTGTGGTTTTTCTCATTTTCAGTGCCTGATGACTTTTCTGTGTGTCACAGGTGTTTGTCATGGACATCTCTAAACAGTTACAGGCTTATGAAGTTGAGTACCACGTGCTTCAGGAAGAACTTATCGATTCCTCTCCTCTCAGTGACAACCAAAGAATGGACAGATTAGAGAAAACCAACAGCAGCTTACGCAAACAGAACCTTGACCTCCTTGAACAACTGCAGGTAGGGCATATTTACAAGGCAGCCTCCCGAACCTTGAGTGTGTGGTAGTTCATTAACTCACCAGAGGCACCGGCGGGCTGGGTTTTCCCATGGCCGTAGGCCCTTTCTCTTCTGGTTGTTTGTAGTTGGGATCAAAGGTAGCCCAGGAGAATTGTTCCTTTTTGTTAGGAAGCAGACAGATTATCTTTTGCTAAGGTCAGACTGTCCTGGAACTTTCTGAGAGGCTATTTCTTCACTTAACCCTTTCAGGAGACAGATCCTGAGCTGAACTTGGGTTCAGGGTGCCGTCGTACTATTAGCCGAATAGCCAGCGATTGTGCTCGGAGTAATGACGAGACAGTCAAAGGCATGAGCTTTCAGGAGCGAAACCAGCTAGGTCCACGGAGTGATATCAAGTGAGGAAAGTGCCACAGAATCTCCCTAACAGAGTAAACCAGAGCCTGTGATCAGGATTTGTGAGTCCCTGGTGCAAATGCAAAAATTCAGTTCATGAAGGGACACAGTTCTCCCCTCTGGAAGCTTCCATCTTACCATGGATAAATGCGGATGAGGACATACAGTAAGTAGAAAGGCAGACCCAGACCGTGCATGCAGGAGGGCGAGATGGAGCAAGCGCAGAGACGCCGCGCGTCCAGAGACCCAGACCTTGCTAGGTCCAGTGTCAGCCACACTGTCACCTGCTCTGCTCTGATTCCCTCATCTGTGTGGCAGGGACAAAAAGATGCCTTTTTGCTGGGGTAGGGGGTAGCACTCCTCTAACAATCAGATAGAATAAACTAACCATACAGTCTGCTTTTTAAATGTCAATATGGGTGGTAAAGCTGTCATTGTTAAGGAATTGTGTGTGGAGCGGGGGAAGGGGGTGTTTTAAAAAATTATTTTTGAGCTTGCTGTGGAGAAAACTTTATATGTTTTCCAAAATATGTAATCTGTGGTATTCCTGGACTGTCCTGAGAATAAGCTTTCCATCCTGAGCTAAGCCTCTTAGTTTTCACGGTAGAAAGTTGCTGCTTTGCAGACACAAGCTTGGCAGTGATGGGAGAAAGGCCAGCATTTGGAGCTTAATAAATCAACCCCTGTCTAAAATGTATTCCCCCCAGCAGGGATTTTTACCCCAGTAGAAACCTAGTAGATATTTGCTGTAGAGGAACAAAGAAAAGTCTATCCTTACTCAGGCCTGACTACCAGTCACATTCCAAAAGTCAGCTTTTTTGTCCTCTGAGATTGAGCTGTCCTAACTGAAACTATGCCTGAGTACGATTTCTCCAGGGTGTCTTAGCTGTAACCTGAAGGGGAGGTGCCGGGGAACGAAGAGCCTTATCTTGCATGTAAGGGTCTGCAGTGTAGGTGGTAATTTTAAATGCCTTCCAAACAAACAGTAGGTCCCTGAAGTACAGCAGGATGGAAACATTTCTAACAAAGCTCAGATTTGAAGTTGAAGCATTTGTCTCGTTAGGATAGTGCTCAAATAAAAGGTTCATTTCATTAGGCTGATACCATGTGGGTTTTTTTGCGATGAAGAGGGGAAGTAATTTTGCGCTGCTCCTGTGATACTGTACCCCTTTTGTGAAGAGAGGGAGTTGTGAAAAGCTGCTCAGACATTTACGTCCTCAAGAAACACATCAAGAGGTAATTGGTAACAACAGATGCTCTCCTTGGAATGATCTTTCTCTTGACCACGTGGCTCTCTGCTTCTGGAGGTATCATTCAAGACTAGAGCTTATGCCGGTCCCAGCTGTGCTGGGTGCTAGAGGCCGCCAAAATTTGTAAGACACTGCTGCTCTCAAAGAGTTGGGCTAGGGATTGTGGTGTGTCAGTTTGTGGGTGCCTGCATATAGTCTTCCCATTACCCTCTGAGTCATGTGGAAGTACTTTCAGCCAGACCACATAAGTTCTGTGAGACTCACACCTCTTTTCCCTTTTTTTCTTTTTTTTTAAACTAGTTTTCAGAGTCCAGGGATAGCTGTTCAATGCAATACTTAATTTTCCAACATAAATCTTTGCTTTTTTGCCCAAGTATCAAAATTGACCTGTTTCCTGGCTTTGTTCCATTCATACAGTTGTTGGACATACCAAAGCCCCATCTATTTTCTTTTTAAACACTTAAGAATGTCGTCTGGCCACTGGAGACTAAACTGTCTTCGCTCTTTTGTCCAGCAGCGTACTTATGACGATTGCTTAGACATGGCTGATGTTGCCAAATGCTAAGGGACGCGCATTTTTTGGAATAATCGACTACCAGTCATTGAGTGCCCGTGAGCCGGGTGCTTTGGGATGCCAGACCCACGTGCAGGGTGAGATGTGTTTTCTTCCGTGAGACAGCTTCGGTCTCACCAAGGAGGAGACCTGACGTTCATGCTGGCCAGTAAATGACCATGCACATCAGCTCACTGCTAAGCGGGGAGGTGCCCCTGGGAGTGCTGTGGCCTTCAGAAGGAGTGGTCCCTGGAGGGGATGAGGGGGGACCTGTCCCAGGCCTTGACCGTGGGGTGGAGTGTGAGGGTCGGAGAGGACTTCTTGGACGTACCCACTGAGCGTGACCGCTCCCTGTCCTTTCTTCTTTCTGTTTTCAGTGTTCCAGTGTCACAGCCAGACCTAGGCTTTGAGTCATAGAATTGTCTGTCTAGCACAAGTGTTGTCTTGTTCAAGAAGCTGTTTCCCTTGTTTTGAAAATGAGGGAAAAAATATGTACCGTTGTTCCCACCTAAAATCTACGGGGACATGTAGACGGCCAGGCAGATGAGCGAGCCAGTGCAGTGCCTTACTGACCTCGGGCCTGAGCACTTGAGAATGCAGCGGAGAGCTGGAATCGGCCAGGAGGCCCGGGGACAGCAACATAGGAGGCTGCTTTTCTCAGGAAACTCCTCCGCTTCACTGGGGCCAACTCACTGGTTGCCTGCTGCAGCCCGAGGGGACTAGAGAGAAGAGGAGGGTCCGTTGCAAGAGAGAAGCACCTGGAAGGTCGGCCTGACACTGATTGTGTGCTGAGGATGCGGACGGGTGGGAGTGGGGACACTGCTGGCGTCTGTGGCCAGTGAGGCCACGCACCTGACCCTCAGCAGAGCTCGGCCACCCTGAGCGCTCCACACACGTTCCCGGGGAAATGCCCGTCCTTGTTACTGTAGGGAGTATTAAAGGTTCAGAGGAGAGAGCTGTTACTACGTGGGCCTTCACATAGAAACCATTTTGATGGTCTGTCTGAAATCAGTTTGTACCTGTAAATACATGTATTTGTCAAAGTGGGCCGGACTGTGCTGCAGTAACAACGCTCCAGACCCCAGGGCTCAGCACCGCAGACGCTCCACCTTGTCTCCACGAAGCATTCTCGGGCCATTTCACAGCTGTCCTCCCGTAGCGGGTGACTCGGGAATCGGACTCCCTCTGCATTGGGAAGCTGCCATCTCCACAGGCGGCTTCCAGAGTAGCCACGACAGGGGAAGAGGGTGCTGGAGGATCTCAGGGCGGCCCAGCCCGCCTGCGAGGGAGTCTAGGAAATGGAGTCTTCCCCTGTGGCCAGAACTGAGAGTAAACGTGGAGAGATGTGTCTCTGCCAGAACAGGGCTCCAGAGTGCCTTCGAGGCTGGACGGTGGAGCGCAGAGTGGATCTCCCATGTTCTCCCCGGGCAGTTCCATTCTCATTTCTTTTATTCTCTAGGTGGCTAATGGGAGGATCCAGAGCCTGGAAGCCACCATTGAGAAGCTCCTGACCAGTGAAAGCAAGCTGAAGCAAGCGACCCTGGCCTTGGAGCTGGAGAGGTCAGCCCTGCTGCAGGCAGTGGAGCGGCTCCAGGGGCAGACGGCAGAGCTGGGCGGCCCGGAGCCTGATCCCACACTGCCCGAGCCTGCGGGCCACTGATGGCTGGAGCTCAGTCCCCACCAGAGCACAGCTCCAGAACCGGGTCGCCACCGCCCTGACACTGTCCAGGCCTTAACTGAGAGAGATGAAGATGCCGGAGGGAGAATGGAGCGTGAAGCGTGCTTCTCAGGGAGGAGACTGGCTTGCCCGTGCGCGGATTCTTCTGAACTAAGATTCGCAGTGCAGGGGGCGAATGTCCCAGTGTTGTTGTCGTCGTTTAGGTTCTAATACGTCCCCTCTCCGGTCCTGGTTACTGTACTCAGTAGATTTAGATGGCATGGACTTGAAATAAAGCACCTTTGTGTTTCTTTATCGTTTCCTTCTTCAGTATCACTGTGTCTGTAAAGGGCATTCATAATACTGTGGGATTTCAAAAGCCGGTGAGGCTGGAGGTGATGATTCCTCTGGCCAACATGTGGCCCTTTGTTCTTCCAAGGAGGGTTTGTGTGACTTACACCTTCAGCGGCACTGGCAGGGGTGCGGTTGGCCCTTGACCATTCTTGTTGTGGAAGCCCCGGATTACCACTGGGAAAAATCGGAAGCGATTTATTTAAATTTGACATCTTACGTTTGATCACTGTGCTTGGTATTTAATGAAGTTTGTCTTTTAAGAAGAATAGTTTTCATATACTTTTTGCTTAGCCCTTAAGTATTGATCACAGTCATTGTAGATAAACGTTTTATGGGAAAACCACCAATTTTTAGACTCTGCCAGGTATTGCTAGCGTGCGACCTGCAGTTGTAGAGTCTGAGAGGTTTACTTTGTTGTGGTGTTTCATGTCCATACTTCAGAGTCGTGTATTCATTTTTGCTGTTGTGTGATGTAACGCAGCCGTGTGTCCCTTTGAGTCTCCACCCCTTGGGAATCGGATTCCTTGCGGAGGTCACCCTACACGTCAGGACTTTCAGGGGTCCCAGACCTTCTGGGGCTTTCAAAGTCTTCAGACTTTTGGCCTGAAATTGCATCAACTGTACGGCAGCTGAGAGCAGTTTTTTGTGGTGGGATGTGCGTTTTGAATGTAACTCACAACCCAGCAACCCCCTCCCTCAGGATGATGAGGACCCGGTGCCTTCAGCCAGCAAAAGGCTGCTCTCAGTGGCCCTGCTGTCATCTGGTCGCCGTGTGAGGCTTTTCCCCATGATCTCCTGGAGCGGGTGGTGGGTTAGAGAGGGGCCGTGTAGGCAAGTTCACTTCCAGGGCAGCAGAACCTTTTCTTTACTGTATCATCGTAACTACTTCTATTACACTGGAGTTCTTCGACACACCCTCTGTGGTGGGCGTCTCTTTCAAGCCTGAGGTGAAAGGAAGGGCTTTCATATCTGGAGTCTTTCTAGATCTCCCAAGACATTTCCAAGGGAGGCACACGTGCTGCCCCTGGTGCCTAAACAGTTGGTTGACAGTGGGGACTCTTTGCTGTTCCCCATGTCATAAACCATGATGACAAGTCCAGTAGCCTTTATCCTGTGTTGTTCCACCAGCTACAACTTAAAGGAGTTAACATGTGAGAGCTTCTTTCCACATACTTTACTGTTTAAATGTTCAATAATGTTGAATTTTGGGCATCTTATTACCATTGCTCAAAAACATCGACTCTGCATTAAGTAAAAAGCAATAAAACAAATAATTCATGCCCGCACTTTTACAGTGTTCTTTTTCTTTTTTTTAAACGTTGGGTTTTTGCTTTTCAGCCCAGGAGTGAAGGACTGCCCGGCGAACGCCTGGGGGTCAGAGTATGGATGTTGCCCAACCAGCGGTGAGATCGCTGAGGGATTGGCGTCTTGCATACCCAGTATTGCTACCCAGGTGCAGCACACCTCTGCGCGGTGTGCATAGTAGGGCTGCTGAGACCAGCCACATCCGTGGTGTGTGCCAGCGGGCACTGTTGTGAGATTGCGCCGGGCGGAGAGGACGGTGGACATAGGCCTGTGATTACAGTTGGACAGTCCGCCTGTGCCTTAGCTGGGCACAGAGTCATAGTTCACGTCACTGCCTGAGGATTCGCAGGGGCAAGGTTTTAAACTAAGGAAGTTTCCTGTTATGTTTTCCTCCAACGCACAACTGTGTATGCACACGTGTGTGTGCACTTGGAGGTTGTCTGTCTTTTGGTACAATTTATACCCTCTTAGGCAAAGACATGGAGCCCCCGGGAAGCACACTGTGACATAGAACACATAGAAAAACAGCTTCCATGCAGAACACTCGGTTTGGGGCCCTCTGAGGAGTTACACGTAGATAGAACAACAGTGTCCGTTTGGGGTTTGTGTTTGTTTTGGTTGGAGAATCTGGGGAGAAAGTCGCTCTGAGGGCTGTAGGATGCAGGAGCTGTTTCAGGAATGAGAGCAGACACCACTGTGTGAGGAGCTGCAGAGGGGAGGGTGCAGGAGGAGGTGTGCAGACCAAGAGGAGTCCCCAGGTGGCCCATCTGAGCGGCGGAACACACACAGATGCTGACGTGGGCCGGGACGGGGGGGCACGCGGGGCTCTAGGCAGCTGCAGCCGCCACATAGTAACCGTCTCCGCGTCGAGGGCCAGTGTCTGGTGGTGGGCCTGGAGCCACCCTAGGTCATCCCTCAAGGTCAGAACTTGGGAAGAAGAACTTGGAGGTAGAGCGGAGGAGAATGAGGACGAGCTGGGACCTTCAGCACCTCGTGTGTATGTGTCGCCACACTTGACTATGATGACCCTCAGAGAAGAGAGTTCCTTGCATCACTTTACCTTCCAAAAAATCACACAAGCATGTCTTTGAGCCGATTCTCATTTAGAACCACTAGGGAAGGGGACGCCAGGAAAGGTAGTCCTGGCTTAACCAAGCTGACAGAAGACAAACCCCTATAATTTTGGAACCTGCCTAACCCGAATGATAGCATGCGTATGTGAGTTATTTGACAGGGGCCTTCCAGCTAAGTCTATATGATGAGTGAGATCCATAGGGCTCGGATTCATAGATTGATTTTGACTTTGTCACTGATGGTGCAACACTGAAGACTAAAAACTGCAGCAGCCACAGCTGACACCCGGGACCACCCCCAACCCTTCACCTGCTTCCCTCTGTCAAAGTGTTACCAAACATTCTACAAATTAAGATCCAGAATCTTTCTGTGTGGGAAGATAATTTACAGGCCACATTGTCTTAAACTGAAACTGCTTTAAGGGTTTGGAATAGCTCCAAATTATCTTGGATTGGAGGGAACCTGCTATTTCATACTAGAAAACTACCTTCCACCTCATCTTACAGAGGGAAGAACTGAGGAGAAGAGAGGTTCAGAAACCACCTAATGGTTGCCTGCAGGGTCAGGGTGGGGCTTCAGCCTCCCGATTGCCAGGTAGTTGACACCACGCAGCTTTCATTCCAGTGAGTTTTGGGAATCATTTCTGACGGCATTTAAGGTTCAAGGCAAGGAAAGTTCTGCTTCACTTTCCAGGAAGGTGATCTGTATAGTAAGGAGCCCAGCTCAGCTTCTCTCCTGAGATGTAAGGTCTCCAGGGGCCTTAATCTGTCATGAGTTAGAGCCAGGGCAGAGGAACGCTACTGCGACAGGGTCTGAGTTGACTGGGGACAGTTTTGCTCTTGACAGTCATTTCTTTAGTTACTTTTAGACGTCTGAAAACCCTTGCATTGTCATGTTAAAAAAAATCAACACAATTAATTGCCTTTGGTTTTATAGAAGTGAAACTTTCCACTGTGTAAAGTTTTTTTGTTGCTGTCTTTAGAAATGCTCAGAAGGGTTAGGGAGATGTAAGAGCTAGGATATGGAGCAGCCACAGCAGCCATTATTTGAAATCGATAACAAAAGATGAAAAAAGAGTGTTCTGAGAACCTAGGCTTCATGGATAACGGCCTTCATATCTCTAAAGTGAATAATCAACTGTTTTGGTTGTAAACCCTTATTAGCAAAGCTTTTGAATTTATACCACTATGTATAGTTATTTTAAAATTTCACTAAATTTTGTCATAAGATAGAAGTTTTCAATGAGGTGAAACAAAATAGTTTAAAAATACTGATGATTAAAAAGTTGATATCCAATGTTTCTGAGGAGAACAATAAACACTTCATTTTAAGTATTGTTTTAAGACTGTGGTACAGTAATTCAGATGTGAATTTCCAAGTTCAGCCTAGTATGGTGGTTAGTTTGAATGCACTGCCATGGCTGAAAACAGGATGGCCTCTAACCTCTAAATGCAGAAAGGGCACTTCTGGTCACACTGAGTCATGCTGCTCATTAATTCACATGTATTCACCAATTGTGCACAGGGTTTTGTTGAAATCTGGCTAGTAAATTTCCATCTTCTCTAAGGGCAGACCAATGTAATCAAAATGTGTTAAGAGTTTTATATATATATTTTTTATAAGCAGATATTCATTTTTATTAATTAATTAATTAATTTATGGCTGTGTTGGGTCTTCGTTTCTGTGCGAGGGCTTTCTCCAGTTGCGGTGAGCGGGGGCCACTCTTCATCGCGGTGCGCGGGCCTCTCACTGTTGTGGCCTCTCTTGTTGCAGAGCACAGGCTCCAGACGTGCAGGCTCAGTAGTTGTGGCTCACGGGCCTAGTTGCTCCGCGGCACGTGGGATCTTCCCGGACCAGGGCTCCAACCCGTGTCCCCTGCATCGGCAGGCAGATTCTCAACCACTGCGCCACCAGGGAAGCCCCAAGAGTTTTATATTTTTAATCAAGGACTTTAAAGCACTCAAGCTCTTCATTTGGAAAGCTTTGAACAAGTTATAAAAGCATTTCCAAGATCCTTGAGTAGCACGTTGACATAGTTTTTGGCTAAGAGATGACCTAAACAGTAGCAACGCTTCAAACATCCTTTTCTGAAAAAGCCCTCTCCATCGCACATTCTCAGTAGTCTTTCCTCGGGCTCCCTCCTCGGAGCCCTGTGCTCTCCGTAATGGGGAGGAGGAGGGTGGAGGAGATGCTGGTGTGGGAGTCTTTCTTCTTCATGTGGCTGCCTGCTCACCTGCCCCTGTGCCCGCGGTGCCCCTTTCCTGCTGTCCTCCAGGAGCTTGCAAAGTGCTGGGCTGAGCAGAGAGGAGCTACACAGTGCGTGGTACAAACAGCCCTTGTCAGTCACTGCACTTGCTGACTGCAGGGCCGCCCCTCAGAACCACTGGCTTAGCCTGAACAGTCTGACAAGGGGACGGGGAGACAGCTTTGTCTTGTTCTTTCTCGCAGTCAGATTCATCTGCTTTTCCTCACTCTTCTGGCTACATCTTCCTGCCGTTGTTTTTGTCTTATTCCGTATTTGGATCTGTGTTTTGGGTGTCTTCTTCCTGCTCTTCTAGACAGCACTTCTTCCCAAACCTCTGTGTTCCTCATTTCTTCCAACTGCAGGAATAGCTGACGCTGGCCACTGTGAAACTATGGCTTTGGTTCTTAGCCCCTGCAGGGTGACATCCTGCGGTACCATCTTGGGGAATCTGGGCAGAGGGTAAAGCAGCACATGAGGGATGTAGAGGCAGGTGTGCTTGGTGGTGGGAAGATGGAGGACCGATATAAGTAATGATGTTGTGCCCACTTCAGCTCTTCCTGTACTTTCCACCAAGGATTTCATGATCCATTTTCCTTCCTTTGCAGTACATGGTAATCAACTTTGCTCGTAAATTTCATATGCTCTAATCATCTATTCATCTTGGTTATTAGAAAGGATAAAATGAGGTTTTTCACTCAGGATCCCTCTTTCTTCCCCCATATGCTTCTGTGATCACTCCTAATACTGGGACAGCCCCATTGTCTTCTCATGCTTTAGGATTGGACCTACCTGCCCCTCAGAGCCCAGCTCCACAGTCACTGATGTTCATCTGCTTGACGGTTTTCACTCTTTCCAGCAGGTGGTTATGGTGCCCCTACTATGAACCAAGCCCTGATCTAGGTGCTGAAACCACAAGGTAAATGCCTGCGGTCCTTTTGTCTAGCAGGGGAGATAGGTAATGGAAATAAGTAAACAAAAATCCGTCATGGGGTGGGAGCTGCCTGCACAGAGTGGTCAGGGAAGGCTCAGCTGAGGAACCGGTGCTCAAGGTGGGATCCAAAGGATAAGAAAAGGAACCAGCTAAGGAGGAGATGGGTGGCTTAATGTTAGAAGATAGCAGAGTACTTTCCAAAGGATGCATAATTCTAACCATGAATCTTGTGTCAAGAGATCTCCTTTCAAAAACCCCATCACTTTTAACACCATGTCTTTTTCAGATGACAAGAAAATACTAATGTCTTTCAAGATAAAACTCCCATTATTGTATAGTCTCATACATATAAATGATAAATTATTGGCTTCATCACTGATTGTGTCACCTGACACAAGGGAATCTGCTATTCTTTACTTTGCATCATCAAGCTACAAGGAGGGATGAGTTGGTGCAATGGGCACCTGATGGGGAGTGACATTGTTATTTCCGTTTATGCTAACCTCACCTGCAGACCTGAGAGCCAGCCTGTGGACACGGCCACGTCAACTTCATGCAAAGGGAAACCTCATTCTTAAAATTAGGTGTGATTTGATGCATGAGAGTCCAGAAGGGAAGGCGAGTCAAGAAACTTAGTGAAACTCTCCAAAAGGAAGTCTTGAATGCTCAAATTACATTCCGGGATACTGAGAAAATGTGGGCAAAGACTTGCTCAGTTGCTGTTAATATTCTTTTGGAGTGAGTTGCCAGTGGTGGGGAAGGGGTACTGGAAATGGGAATGCAGAAATCTTTGAAGAATTATAAAGCTAGCCAAATTTCCCAGTTTTTTGTTTTTTGGTTTGTTTTAATAAGAGAGGAAACGGATGGTGTAAATTATGGTTTATTGAGTCCTGTGACACTCTTGTCTGCACGGACCATGAAGATGTTCTTGCAGGCATTCCTTTAATCCTCAGTGTCTTTAAGAAGCCCCAGGGCTTCCCAGGTACTTGTGAGCAATGTTTGTGTTCAATCCAATGTCAATTGTGCAATTGAACATGTGATCCTATTTTGACTTGACATTTCCAGAACACTCAAAGCCAGACCCGGTGACCCTTCAGCTAGCAAATGTGCAAGAATTTTATTCTGACCCATGATTCATTTTGAGCTTTTCTGGTCTGGCTTTATTCCAGTTCCTTCATGCCTCCTCATATCTTTAACATCCTTGTAAGACATCATAAAACATTTGAGGAACAAGATGGAGCCTGGCAATCATAAATAGAAGCAACACTAGTGGTTATGAGCATGGGCCCTGGAGTCAGCTAGAATCCAACCCTGATTTTGCGTCTGTAAAATAGAAATAATAAAAGCTATTTCATAGGATTGTTTGAATATTTTTGAAGAGCACTGAGCACTGTGGCTGAGACAAAGTTAGTAAGCATTTATTTACATTTATTGCATTACACTGGGATTATATAAACTAAATGGATCCAATTCTGTGAGCTTGAAATCATCAACCCCAGGCAAAATTCCTCAGCAGACTGTAAACATAGTTAAAAGGTGATCTTTAAAATTAGTACGATTCCCTAAAACTATGTCATGGTAGGCCAATATAATTTTATGGTTTTGAAAGGGCAGGAAAACATACCTTGATGTCAGCAAAACTTTTGACAGCATCCCTCACAGTAACCTTAAATAAAGTTACATGGGCAGGACAGTTCATTTGGATTGATTTAACAGGTTAAACCGGTAAGACCTCTATATGGGGGTTCTCAGCCCTAGCTGCACATTAGAATCACCTGGAGAGGTTTGTTTTTTTAAGTTTTTTTTTTTTTGGTTGTTTTTTAAGCTTCCCCTGTGATTTTAAAGTTTAATCAGGATTGAGGACTATGGCTGTAACTATAGTGAATTGACGTGAGCCTAAAAGCTAGGGGTTTAATTAACCTGACCTGGATTTTGTCCTTAGCCAGCCTAGTCCACATTTGCATCAGTGACCTGTACAAGGACCTGTCGAAGGGGGCATGCCTCTCAGATGCTGCAAAGCAAACACGATGAATGACAGGACCTTGACTGATGTTGACAAGCTGGACCCATGACCTGATTCAAGCAAAAGGCATGTTTAAATACCAGGGTCTAAGTTCACCTGAAGGGCAGTGGTTCCCAAAGTACAGTCCTGAGACCAATAGCATCAGGAGCATCTGAAAACTTGTTAGAAATGCAAATTCTTTGGCTCTACCGCAACCTACTAATTCAGAAACTCTAGAGGGTGGAGATAGTGTTCTTTTTTAGCAAGCCCTCCAAGGGATTCCGAGGGATTCTGATCTGTGCTAAAATTTGAGAACCACTTGTATGTGGGGGGGCGGGGGGAGTCTCACTGGACGAGTACAGAATTGAAGACAACTGAGTTAGCATCCGTGGCTGTGAAGAGCATCTCTTTATCTACAGTTCTGTGGATATTTAGTTCTGTTTTACTCTCACTTTCCCATCGCTGTAGAGATCTTTCTTACTTTGTGGGTCATGCCACTTGCTTATCTCTTCATTCCACATTCACGGTATAATTCTGTTCATTGAAAATCTGGATAATTCCAGAGCCTGTTAAATAGTGAGAAACGTTGAGTGTAGCGTATGATGATATAATGATGGCTAAACAAAACAAAAATAAAACCAGTCACCACATGCCAGGCAGGCCCTGTTATGAGCCCCTTAGATGACTATCAACTCATTTAATGAGGAAAGAAATGATTGGGATTTGATGTTTGCAGCTGCAGAATGATCATCGTTGTTGATTGGGTAGCAAGGGTTGAAGGCTGGGCTTGGTTAACTTCCACTTTTTTTTTTTTACAATTTAAAAATTCTTTCATAGACAGTGACAACTTCCAAGCTTTTTGCATATCAGAGCTGAAACTGAAAGTATCTCCATAATTGAATTTTCACTTCTTATTTGTAATAAATTTATCCTTAGGAGGATACTTCATAGTGTTTGATCACAGATGAGTTTGAGCACTGCTATCACTCAATAATGTTAAGCATCTGTCAGGTTCTCTCCTAGACTATATATTAATTTTTTCTCAGTTAAGCAAATATTTATTGGCGGCCTGTGGGAATAAGATACACCTAGGTCCTCTTTCCTTGGTATATTCACAAAAGCCTCTGAAACTAAATTTCCAAGTCAGGCCATACTAAGGCCTGGCATAATAAGTTTTCATCGTTAACCGTTTTATTTTGTTGTGGTTTTCTTTTTTTTTTTTTTCAATTTTTTTATTATATATTGTTTTTAAAATTCCAGTTTCCAATTGTTCATTGTCTGTATTTAGAAACAATTGATTCTTTTTTTTTTAAACATCTTTATTGGAGTATAATTGCTTTACAACGGTGTGTTAGTTTCTGCTTTACAACAAAGTGAATCAGTTATACATATACATATGTTCCCATATCTCTTCCCTCTTGATGAAAATAAATAAGGAAACACAAGCTTTAAATGATACATTACACAAGATGGACTTAATTGATATTTATAGGACATTCCATCCAAAAACAACAGAATACACATTTTTCTCAAGTGCTCATGGAACATTCTCCAGGATAGATCATATATTGGGTCACAAATCTAGCCTTGGCAAATTTAAGAAAATTGAAATCATATCAAGTATCTTTTCTGACCACAACGCTATGAGACTAGATATCAATTACAGGAAAAGATCTGTAAAAAATACAAACACATGGAGGCTAAACAATACACTACTTAATAACGAAGTGATCACTGAAGAAATCAAAGAGGAAATCAAAAAATACTTAGAAACAAATGACAATGGAGACACGACGACCCAAAACCTATGGGATGCAGCAAAAGCAGTTCTAAGAGGGAAGTTTATAGCAATACAATCCTACCTTAAGAAACAGGAAACATCTCGAATAAACAACCTACCTTTGCACCTAAAGCAATTAGAGAAAGAAGAACAAAAGAACCCCAAATTTAGCAGAAGGAAAGAAATCATAAAGATCAGATCAGAAATAAATGAAAAAGAAATGAAGAAAACAGTAGCAAAGATCAATAAAACTAAAAGCTGGTTCTTTGAGAAGATAAATAAAATTGATAAACCATTAGCCAGACTCATCAAGAATAAAAGGGAGAAGACTCAAATCAATAGAATTAGAAATGAAAAAGGAGATGTAACAACTGACACTGCAGAAATACAAAAGATTATTAGAGATTACTACAAGCAGCTGTATGCCAATAAAATGGACATCCTGGCAGAAATGGACAAATTCTTAGAAATGCACAAGCTGCCGAGACTGAACCAGGAAGAAATAGAAAATATGAACAGACCAATCACAAGCACTGAAATTGAAACTGTGATTAAAAATCTTCCAACAAACAAAAGCCCAGGACCAGATGGCTTCACAGGCGAATTCTATCAAACATTTAGAGAAGAGCTAACACCTATCCTTCTCAAACTCTTCCAAAAGATAGCAGAGGGAGGAACACTCCCAAACTCATTCTATGAGGCCACCATCACCCTGATACCAAAACCAGACAAAGACGTCACAAAGAAAGAAAACTACAGGCCACTATCACTGATGAACATAGATGCAAAAATCCTCAACAAAATACTAGCAAACAGAATCCAACAGCACATTAAAAGGATCATACACCATGATCAACTGGGGTTTATTCCAGGAATGCAAGGATTCTTCAATATACGCAAATCAATCAACGTGATGTGATACACCATATTAACAAATTGAAGGAGAAAAACCATATGATCATCTCAATAGATGCAGAGAAAGCTTTTGACAAAATTCAACACCCATTTATGATAAAAACCCTGCAGAAAGTAGGCACAGAGGGAACATTCCTCAACATAATAAAGGCCATAGATGACAAACCCACAGCCAACTTCCACTGTTTTTAATAGACCACTAGGTGTGCTGTGTGCCTGAGGAACTTTGGGATAAATAGTGGAAAAGATCAGAAATGAATGATCACCAGGGTTTAAAATTTCATCCTCCCTTACCTCCCTCCTCCCCATCCCCCGAAAAGGGGCAGGTGGAGGAGGAGGAGGAGGAGAATCTGCCTCAACACCTGGAGGGGACAGGAGAAGGCAAAGAAGTCAGGAGGGAGCCTGCAGGGCCGATGGCTAGCTCGGTCCTGGGGCCGTGGGCCGCGTGGGGAATGGGGTCCAAAGGGCGGTGGAGCCCCCAAACCCCCATTCCTCCAGCTCCTGGGGAACTTGCAGGTGGTTCATCCACAAAGTGAGGTACAAACCAGAGAGACCAAGACTACCTGCGGGACTCCTCTCAAGAACGAGCTGCCCAGGGGCCAGTCCAAAGTTGCTGAAAGAACTGTCATATCTCAGAGCGCATGTCTCGCCCAAGTGGAAGGACCAGCCTGCGTCCAGTGAAATGCCCAGCCTTGGCCACCTTCAACTGTTTCCTGCACTGAGGAAGCTCAAGGCATCAGTGTTGGCCAGATGGGTACTTCTGGAAGTGTTTTGAGGCACAGCATTTCCAGGATTCGGCTCCCCTTGGAGATTAAAAATGTGTTAGCACATGTTACGGATGCTGAGAAGCTCTATAGGAAGTGTGATTTTGTGATTTATAATAAGAAATATATATTTGATCTCTGAGCAGAGCTGCTAAAACCTTGGAATTTCCTGTGATTAAGCTGATAAAGGTGGCATTTGTTATGTTATGAGGTGAATTTTGGAAAGCACGTAAGGGGGGCTGGTTGCCAGGGGAGCCAACCAGGAATAGAGGGTTAGAACTTTCAGCCCCACACCCTGATTACCAGGGAGGGGAGAGGGGCTGGAGGTTGAATCAGTCACCAATGGCCAATAATTTAACCGATCAGGCCTATGTAATGAAGCCTCCATAAAAACACCAAAGGACTGGATTCTGAGAGCTTCTGGTTTGGTGACCACATGGGCATTCAGGGAGAGTGGAGTGCTCAGAGAGGGCTGGAATCTCCAAACCCTTTCCCCATACCTTGCCCTGTGCATCTCTCCATCTGGCTCTCTTCCTGAGTTATATCCTTTAGTAATAAATCAGTAATCTAGTTAGAAAACTGGTTTCCTGAATTCTGTGAGCCACTCTAGTAAATTGATTGACCCCAAGTTGGGAGTCGTGGGAACCTCCAATCTACAGCCAGGTGACAACCTGAACTGACAGTTGGCATCTGAAGTGGCGGGAGGGTCGGGGGTGGTCTGGTGGGGCTGAGCTCTTAACCTGTGGGGTCTGACGCTCTCTCCAGGTAGCGTCAGAATTGAGTTGAACTGTAGGACACCCCGCAGGCCTCCGAGAATCGCTTAGTGGTGTGGGAAAACCCACACCCGCTGGAGTTGGTGTCAGAACGGTGGTAAAGAAACCTAGTTTCCACTCTTTCAGTATGTAGTCTTTCTAAAACATTTCTTCCCCATTATTGTTACATCCTGTTGAAAAAAGATTAAAGAAGACAAGTTAGATGATACAAACTTTATTTAACACTGCATGAAATGGATAATCTGCTTTCAGAGAAGTGAAAAAATGGGGCAGACGGCAAGAAGCTTTTACAGGATAAAGAATAAAGAACGAGCAAGAGACAAACAGAAAACATCTGATTGGCTGGGGCCACATAGCCACCCCTGTTGGGGGTGAGGAGGCCTGGAGCTGGCTTGGCCTTCGGGGACTGGCTGACTGGACACACTGCGTGTCTGGTCAAGCGGAGCATTTATGGGACGTGGATGTTAGATCTGAGTTTCGGTTTGCTGACCCGGCACCCTGGGAAAGAGCGGACCCATCTTGGGCCTAGAGATTTAGTTCAGCAATACACATGGTAAAAACTCGAGCACGCAACAGAAATATACAAAAGAAAACGAAGCCCTCCAAAGCCCCCTCCACCCGTGTCCTACTACCCTAAGGTAATCACTTTATTAGTTTCTAATCTCTTCTTCCAAAAGAAGATATACCTACTAGAGGAAGTGTGTACGGAAACATTTTGGGTGGTAACAAGTAGGGGGAGGAAGGGTGTGTGCTGCTGTGTTCTAGTGGGTAGAGGCCAGAGCTGCTGCTAAAACATCCCACAGGGCACAGACGGACCCCTACAACAAAGAAGTTTGTGCCCGCAGGGTCGGTATTGCCAATGGTGAGAAAGCCTGCAGTGGTTCTGAGACCCGAGGTTATCAGAATCCTCTGGAGGGTGTGTTAAAACACAGATTGCTGGGCTTCCCTGGTGGCGCAGTGGTTAAGAGTCCGCCTGCCGATGCAGGGGACACGGGTTCGTGCCCCGGTCCGGGAGGATCCCACATGCCGCGGAG
>NC_041220.1:80655305-80675309 GCF_002837175.3 Physeter macrocephalus | reverse complement strand
GCTCCGCAAGGGGAGGGGCCACAACAGGGCGAGGCCCGCGTACCGCAAAAAAAAAAAAAAAAAAAAAAAAAAAACAACACACATTGCTGCGCCCCACCCCCAAAGTTTCTAATTTAGTAGATCTGAAGGGCGCCCCCCCCAATTTGCATTTCTACAAGATTCCAGGTGATACTGATGTCGCAGGCCCAGGGACCCTACTTTCCGAACCTCCGCCTGGGCCTTCCCCTGGTCTACATGGACCAGGCGGCTCCCTAGCACCAGGTCTGGGTTCCACCTGTAGGACAGGATGAAAGAGAGGGAGGAACACTACCCACTCTGTGAGCACTGAACCGAGACGCAGCAGAACTCGTTTCCGTTCACAGTCCAACGCAAGAACTTAATGAAGTGGCCACACTCCATTGCACTCGAGGCTGGAAGATGTGGTCGCTAGCAGAGGCCCACGGGCCCCGCTGAGACAGCGGGTGATTTCATTTTTGAAAAGGCAGAAAGAATGGACATCAGGACAGTCTGTGGCTCTGCTGAGAGGCTCTCCAGCTCTGCACCCTCCCCGCTCTCTCCCTCCTTCCTATCTCTTCCTCACCTGCTGCTCTCCAGACACACCATCTCTCTGCTCTTCGGGGGGCCAGCACACCCCCTCCTCAGGGCATCTGCACCCCCTGCTCCCTCTGATTTGGAAGCACTGGATTTCTTCTCTCCATTCAGGTCACTCCTCAGGCCACCTTGCCCGCCCTGCCTGACAGGTACCCACTGCCCCCTCTTGCCCTTTACCTCCTCTCCCCTTATCCTGCTTTCTCTGTCCTTGTTACTTAGCCCTCAACAGCAGGTTGCATATTTATCTCCTTCTCGATTTGTCCCTGTCACAGGAAAGTAAGTTTTGTGAGGGCAAGGCCTGTCTTCAGATAGATTTGTGCTGAGGATTTAAATCCGTGAGCCTCTTCCATGTTCATTAATTTGGAATATTTTCTTCTGGCTTCTTGTGCCCAGCGTGGTTGCGAACGGGCCCTGTGGCCCTGGAACATTCCTGACTGACCCTCTGCCTCTCTGGGGTGGCCTCGTCTCTCCGGGTCCTTGGGTGTGAGCCAGAGGAAACAGAGCGTGCTGGCAGCAGATCGTACTAACGAGGCAGCACCATTTCTCAAAGGAGCATGTGACGGTCACACACATTTAAGATAATAGCCCAATCAAGGGAGAGGCCTTGATTCATCTGATTTACCCCCACCAGAAAAATCTTCTATCGAAACAATCTTGACTTACAAGATTCTTAATGGCTCAAAAGTGCCTTATCAGCTTAAGCTGATCTAAGAAAATAAACATTTCATAACTGTGATCGTATAAGCAGCTCCAGAAACAGAATAGCTCAGCTCCGATGGATAGTTCTTACAAATAAACCAGGCAATCACACACTACAGAAATAACTAGAATTTCGGTGACTTCATGGGGAGCCAAATGGAAATGGCCTTGCCAAGTGAACGCTAAAATCATCCCCTAGTCAAAATGTGGTCAGGGGCTACATGTGAGCCTAAAACATTTTGCTCTGACTAGAGCCACTTCTCAAGTGGAACCCAGTTAACTTGGGCCCTCAAATTGAAGGGTTATGCTTAGATTTTAGGGTAAAACGACATAGCTACAACAAAATGAGCTCATCTAAAGGGTCTGACTAACACCAAACAGAAACAAAATGCCAGAAGCCAGCGGCAGGCCTGGAATCAGGCCTGACTCAGTGTGTTCTACATCGACGGCCCGTGCTGTCTAGAAGCACCATGCCCTGGAGCCCGGCAGGGTCCTGTATGATTAAAAACAGGCAAGGCCCTGGTCCAGGGGACAGAGATTTTCAGCATCACTGGTTAAAATTAAACCAGTTTCCTGTTAACCAGAAAACACCAGTTATCAGAAGAACCTCATTTTCTCAGCATTTTAATCGTTGAGATTTTTATGGTGATAAGAAGAAAGGAAATTATTTTTCAGGAGAGTGTGCTGTAGCAGTTTCTCTGGGACCTTATATCTTCTGGGACAAGGTGTCTGTGTGGTCTTTTTTTTGGAGGGATGTAAGAGTAGCCCAGACAAAATCAGGGGAGGCCCAGCTCTGCCCACTGGCTCAATTTGGGGGCAAGTGGTGCTTCTGCAAGGGCAGGGCTGCACTACAGCCAGGTTGCCTGGAAGGGGTCATTTTGTTCAGACTGTTCCCATAAATTCCCCTAGAGCATAGGTGGTGATTTTTCTTACTCCTCAGATTCCAAATCCTTTCAGTAACTGGCTTGGCAGGCTGCATTACGAGCAGTCAACAGAGAGGGCAAATGCCTTGGAAACCTAGGCCAAATCAGGGCTTGGGAGGCCGCCAGGGCTGTGCCAGGAACCAGTGGCTCCAGCAGGGTGGGGGCCCGTGCAAAACCACGGGTTGCCTCCACGGCTTCAGGACTGGTAGCCACCAGCCACAAAGTCCCATCTTGGCCCCTTCCAGAGTTTTCCAGAAGGTTCTCACATTTTCTGCACAAGACAGGCATTGCAATCCTGTAGTTTAATGGGGGTGAGTGCGGCTGCTAGCAGCTTACCAGTCAGGGAGTGCCTTCCTCGGCATTCACTGGTAGGAGGAGACCTCAGTGAGCTCAGGTCCTCAGAGCACCAAAAGAAAATATTTTTCATGTGATGTCTTGGAAACTATTTCTAACAGGCAGAGGCTCACTGAGCCTTCAGAGGCCACAAGCCTAAAAATGTTGCAGACTCTTTGGAAACCAAAGAGGCTTTTCTGAGGCTGTGTGAAAAGGCTGCCAGTGTCCTTGCAGCTGGTGATCTGAAGATTCTTCCCTTTCACTCTTTTTTCTTCCTGTTCCTTCCCCCATGGGACCCCTTCCCTGGGAGGTTCCTTTTATTCTTCAACAGTGACAGCCTGCTCCTGACTGCAACCTTCTCTCCAGCTGCAAGAGTTTGGAGGGAGGGGAAGAACCCAACTCCTCTGAAGCGGTGAGGGCTGTTCAAACCTCAGCTCCCTAGCTCTTCTGGGGGCAAATGCTTTTTTTGGGGGGCGGGGGGAGCGCACCACAAGGCTCGCAGGATCTTAGTTCCCCGACCAGGGATTGAACCCCGGGCCCTCCGAGTCCTAACCCCTGGACTGCCAGGGGATTCCCAGCTTTTTATGTTTTATTCACAGAGCCCATGACCCATCTCCACCCCAAGACTAATACCCAAACTGTCGAGGGACTGGCTAGGAGAGGGCAGAAGGCAGTCCCTCCTGACTCTTCACACTGAACGCTGCTTGTCTCCCGACATCCCTATACCCTTGTCAGAACCTCAGAGCAGGCAGCATCAAAGACTCAAGCTGGAGGCCCCCCAATGGTAAACCAACAGTAAATCAAGCAAACGCTGTAGGATGTGCCATCCAATACAGTCACCACTGGCCACACGTGCAGACCAAGCACTTGAGATGTAACTAGAGCAAACTGAGATGTACCATAAAATACACACCAGATTTTGTAAAACATCTCCTTACTAATGTTTATATTGATTACATTTTGAAGTGATACTATTTTCGATATACTGGGTTAAATAAAATGTGTTATTAACATTAGTTTCACCCGTTTCTTTTTACTTTCATTCGTGGGGCTAGTAGGACACTTTAAATGACCTGCGTGGTCGGCCTTATATTTCCATAGGACAGCACTGCTCTAGAAACTCTGAAAGAAACTTCAGACTGGTCTGAATGTCAGGAACGTTCCTAGAGAAAAGCCGAGTGGAGCTACACTGAGATAGGAGGGAGGAGTTCATCAGAGAATGAGAGACGGGCTTTTCATTTTGGAAGAAACAACTTTCACTTGCTAGCCGACCAGCGGGCCAGGGCAGCACGGGCAGCAGGATACTAACCGGATTTTGTTCGGGTGCCTATTTAGCTCAAGCCAGCCTTCCGGTCTGCATTGGCGCATCAAGGGCAGGAACTGGGAAGCTGTGATGTGATCCGTCTCCAAGGCTGTCAGCCCTCCAGGAGGAGAGGGACCTGCGTTTGCCCTGTAAGTCACACAGAGGCATTTTTGTATCTGGGCAAAAAATCCAATAGGAACAGCTGCCGTTTCAATGCTACGGAACTATCCTAAGCGCTTACTGTCTATTCAGTGTTCTCAGATATGCCATTCAGTTGATGTAATTACTGCCCACGTTTCACAAATAAGGAAGCAGAGTCCCCCAGGGGTTAATAAGAGGCAGAAAATCACACCGGGTAAGAGAGGAAATCAGGGTTTGCCTCACGTCCCCCCTTTGCACCCTGCTCTACCTTGTTCCAGCCTCTGCTTGGACCCGAGGCCCACCCCCCCTCCCCCAGCTGCTGGTCTGGCCTGCTCCACAGCCAGCTGCTGGCCCGGATGAGCTTTCCTGGCCTCTGCTGGCTGCTCCTGACCCAACGGGTAGAGCCCCAGTCCCTGCCCAGCACCCAGCCGTGTGCCACGGGCTGTGGGATGTAGGAGAAGAATCCGACAGCGTGCTCTCTGCTGGCTGGGGGAGCGCCACTTGGGCAGGAGGGTCAGCCCGGCACCGGGCCCTCAGGGCTCTGCCCCTCAGCCAGTCTCCAGGTGCTCCCTCGGGGTTGGCATCTGCTCCCGGGCCCAACCGGGCTTGAAGGGCCTTTGTTGTCCTGCTGTCTGTTTTCTGTTTCACCCCGGCAGGTTCCATCTGGCATTTAGATATTATAAATAGCAGCTGCCAGGGTGTGACTTGGGTGGAAACCTGGAGGCTGTACTCCACCCTGAAAGGGGAAGAAAAGCTTATTTAATTCATTTCTGGGCTTGGAAGCTTCTAGCTGTTTAGAATGCCAATTAGGTGGCAGCTGCGCGGTTTTTTCCTTTCTGTATCCCAAGAAGGCCCGTTTGCTTTTCTGGGCCTGTCGACTGGAGCTCTTACAGGAGGTTGGGTGGGGCAGGCTTGGCAGCACCACGGCGGCTCTGAACGTGGGCTGGCTGAGTTTTGCTGACTTTCTGCCCATGGGTGGGGAGTGGGCAAGTTTCCACAGAGGGGCCCATCCCTTCCCAGTTTCTTCTGCGATGCAGGAGCTTGGGTTAAGAGGAGAGATGTTCCCCTGAGAGAGCAGCCAGCCAGTGCCTGAGGAAGACCCCACTCTAGTGCCCTAACAGATGCCCTTGGAAGGGCATCCAGTAGACCTCGTGGCTCCAGTACAACTTGGGTCTCTGCACAAGGCATCTGGCATCGACCGTGCTGCCTTGTAGATGACATCCACTCCGCCCAGGCGCCGTTTCCCCATCACTGTGCTGGGGGTTACAGTGCCCGCCAGGGTTCCGGGGAGGGCGGCGTGGCCCAGTGCGTGGAAAGCGCCTTTGCCACGGCGCCTGGCACGCAGTGAGGGCCCACAGATGCCAGCTCTCACCAGCTTCCGTGTTAGGTTGAAACACTAAGCCAGATAACACTCAGAGCAGTTCCTAAAGGGTTCAGAGCAACTTACAGGAAGACCAGAATAAATTGGAGGGCTTCCAGTTATCAGCCAAATGTTAATATGTAAAACGATATTTAAAAATGAAAGCACTACATAATAAAATACAAAATGTTCCTTAATACAAAATAAAAAGAGCATTACAAGGCAAAATGACGGTAAGAAAGCAAAGCAAGAGGATATGTCAGCAGACAAAAATGAGAAACACCCAGACACTCATGCTCCGGAAGTCTTCACCGTTATGAAAAGTCCTTGGTGTGTGACCTTTTGGCTCCTTTTCCATGCATATAATGATTTGCATTTGTGTGTGTGTGTATGTATGTGTGTGTGTGTGTGTGTGTGTGTGTGTGTGTGTGTGTGTGTATGTGTGTGTGTGTGTGTGTGTGTGTATCTGGGCGGGTGAGGGCTGAGGCTCTGATGTAGTTAGTGAAAGGAATAAATGAGTAACACTTCTCTGTGGATAAGCCTGGGGCGGGGCTTCTGACAATCTCAGCACTGTCAGCAGCGGTGACAGGGAGGTTTCCTTAAGGATCTTCTTTGCAGACTTCTTCTGCAGAAAAAGCCAATGGACAGCCCTGTGCAGTTCCTGTGGCCAAGAGACCAACACCCCTCTGGGGCTGTCCAAGAAGAATGGGAAAATTCTAAAGGAGGGCTCAGGTCCTGCCGTTTGACAAGGGGAGCTCAAAGTCATTGGAATTTGGGCAAAAATGTGAATATGATGTCATTATTAAACAAATATTGAGTCACCTGTTCACTTCATAAGTAGCTTTTGTTGTGTGCTTAATTAGGGTGAAAACATAGTATTCATTTTAAATTAAATCCAGAGTCCATTCCAGCATCTATTGAACAATAGTAAGAGGGTAAGATTTGAAGCAATTCCCCCATATTCTTCAGATCCTGTCAGCTGTGAGACACTTTGGGGGTTCAAAGAAAGGCTGCCTTTCATTCCTCCAATCTCCATCCTTCCCTGTCACGATGGAGGAGGAAAAGGAATACCAGGCCCACCTAGTGCAGCGTCTCAGGTACCCAACTGAGTGAACAATTTGAACCCAACACATCCCAAGTTGCAGAAGCTGGCCAAGTCTCTCGTCGTTCAGGACTACCGCTTTGCCTCCTTCAGGTGCGGGGAATCCGATGCTCGGGAGAACTTCAGGTGTGTGCCACACCCCTGGGAAGAAGCACACCCTCTCTTGCCATGCAAAAGCCGTAGTCTGGACTCCATTCTCATTCCCGATGTCCAGAGTTTAAGTGCAACAAAGGAGTTAAATCTGACTATAGAAACTTTGGTGCTTTCTAGGTGATAACACTGTCTTGCAGGGTGCTTCAGGGGAGCTCAACTGTACATTATTTTCCCTCTGAACACGGTGCCTGTGAGTCATGTTCCTTGGGGAGTATCAGATGAGAGAAGCTTACTGGCTGGCAGGTAATGTAGGGACCGCTTTCTTCAGATAGGTCCTTGCCTTGGGTCCTCCATGGCCTCTGAAAGGCTTCAGGGGTCCAACCTCTTGTTCTCTCTTCTTCCCTTTCCCCTACTGGAGAGAGTCCTACCGTCTCCCAGAATGCCCTTTAATGTCCCCTTCTTCTTAGACTGAGTCGTCATTATCAGATGTCAAGACGTTTCATATGGAGACATCAATGTCACTTTTCAGAGAGACAGTGTTTTAAAACCTGAAGACAGAGAAGAATATGGAATAGCTGCAGATAAAGACCATTGGTTTCATTCATTCATCTAGGTTTTTTTCCCTTCACTGAGAACCTGGAGAAACACTTCTTAAATCCACCTTCTCCACTGCCACCACCTTGTTCAAGAGACCATCTGCTCTGGGCTGGACAAGTGCAAGAATTTCTTAATGGTTCTGTTTACTTCCATTCTTGACTTTCTCCCACTATTCTCATCAAGGTGATCTAAACACCAACAACAAAACCTCCGAACATGATCTTGTCTGTTGGCACCCCTGCTGAAATTCACTGATTGCATTTCCCTTCCATCCGTCACTTGTAGGATGAAGAACTAAACCCTTCAAGGTCCTTTGAGCCACGGCTGCTGCCTGCATCAGCTGTCCCTCCCTTTCTGTCCTGCAGTGAGACTGGCTGTCTTTCAGATCCTCAAATCTGTACGAGCCACCCTTCCCCCCTTCACTTCCTCAAAAACGCTTTCACAGCCTTCAGACTTGAACAACTTCCTTGCAATATGTTCTCTTAACACTTGGTAATTGCCTTTCATATCATTTATCAGAGTGATGCTTAACATAGTTTTCTGGGTGGTTATTTGTATCCACAGAAATTAGTCTGTCTCTCCGTCAGATTATCCGTTGCATGAGAGCAGGGGCTGTGCCTGTTTTGCTCACCATTCTATTCTCAGAGCCTAGCGCAGAGCCCAACATAAAGCGCTGAATAAATATTTGTCAAATACTTGAGTAGATTTGTAGACTGGGTTCCCAGGAGTTTATCATCAGCTAAGAGACAAAAAGATTCTTCAAAGCCCTCTTCAAATGTCATCTTCATTGTGAAGCTTCCCTGTTCAATCCCCTTTTCTCCTCTCCACCCTGGACAGAATAAATCTCTTCCAGCATATGCCTCAGTGTGCTCTGTGTCCTTAGTAATCTCTTCTTGGGCTTCTTTTTTTTAATAGCTAAATTAATTTATTTTTATTGAAGTATAGTTGATGTCCAATGTTGTATTAGTTTCAGGTGTATCTCCTTGGGCTTCTGGAAGAGGACTGGTCTGACATCATCCATACCTTTCAACTGGACAACTCCACCTGGATGCCTGTATCCATTTCTCAGGGATGCTTTAACCAAGTACCACAAACTACAAGTCTGAAATCAAGGTGTCGGCAGGGCCATGCTCCCTCTGAAACAGGTGGAGAAGAATCCTTTCTTGCCTCTTCTAGCTTCTGGTGTTTCCTGGATGTCCCCTCGACCTGCCCCACCCTTCCAGCTCCTTGGTGTTCTTTTCTGTGCAGCTGATCTGACCCATTACCAAGGATAGTCAATTACTCCCTCCCGTGCTCCCCTGCACCTTGCCTATAATGCCAACATTGTTATCACAATGTTTTAATATCCACTGAATCATGGAATAGTAGATGGTAGGTGCCTTGAGAGCAGGGACGGTGTATCATTCAGTTTTCAAGTTTATATCTCCAGCACCCCACAGGGTGATTGGCATGAAGAAGGTACCCAATCCAACAAATGATGAATGAGTGAATAAATGAATAAATAAGTGAACTGACTAAGTGGAATCTGAACAGGCCGTCAGTGGAGGGTGATGGGGAAGGACCTCGAGGACCCTGAAAACACTGTGTGGAACTCTATGGTTCGGAGACATTAGGAGTCAATGATCGCAATTTAAGCTTAAGTCGAGTTCAGAGTAATATTGGCCTATATAATGTATATGGGCTCGAGGGAGTGAAAGGATTATAGAAAATAAGACTATCCTGTGCGCAATCAGGAAGGTGAAGTTTAAAAAGAAGCCCCCAAATTACTTTTAACTCATGAGTGGAATAAAAGTGGGTCCTCTTAGTGGAAAGTGGTTGTCTAGAAAAATAACATGCATGTGTGTGACACAACCAGAATGACTATTAAAATCATGTGTACTGGCACACTGGAAAAGTACGAAACAGGAATTGTGAACAAAATGCAACTCTCCTATCTATCAATCATCTATCTCTCTAGCTATCAGCTATCTATCTATCATCATACATTGTATGTATTATGTCTCTGTGTCTCTATCTATATCTCTATCATTTATATACATATATATCTATCATCCGTGTATTATGTATGTATATATCTATTATCTATCTATCTATCTATCATTTATCTATCATCTATCTACCACCTATCTACTCCATAAGAGCAGTACAGGCAGATTCGAGTTTTGTGGGGTCCCCCATTGTCTCTTTAAATTTTATTTGATAGCAACAGAAGCCCTCTACCCCCACTGATGACTTGGGCAAGCCAAGGAACTTACTGTCACATTCAGGCAATTAAAAAAGTCCCTTGAGCTGCAAAAAGTAGGCTCACTTCAGATCTTAGCATTCCAAGTCCCAAATAACCATTAAAACTCTGCAACTGAGCCTTCAATCTTCCCTCCTCCCTTGGCTCAGACCGGCCTGGTCCTGGAAGCCTGCCCTGGGAGAGGGGACATGGTCCTTTTCCTCTCCTCTCCTCTCCTCTGTTCACCTCCTCCCCTTGCTAGCTGCTGTTTCCCTCCATGCCTGGAATGAAGCCCAGAAAGGGGAGAGGTAAGGGAATAAGATAGTTCTCACATGGCTGGGTGGCCGAAGCCCTCTGGGCCGGCAGCTGGCCTCTGTGGGGTGGCCTGGCAGATGATTAAAGCCAGCCCTGGCACGGGCTCTGCAGAGGTCTCCAGCTGGGCCCCTGTCTCCTGTGGTTCCCTTGATCCAGGCTGAAGTTCTCCATCCCTCTGGGTGGTCTCATGTGACTCCTGCCCCAGCTCCAGGGCTGCCAGAGGTATAACAGCCAGCCCCTTTCTGCTGAGGTCTTCTGACCACCCCACAGCACTCCATACCTGCTCCCTTTCCCACGGGGCCCACATCTGGTCTTGAGACACTCCCCTTGCTCTGCCACCGAAGTAGCATCCATTGCTAACATTTAAATGTCACTTACAGTGTTCCAGCGCTGAAGTCCTATGTACTTTATGTTTATTATGCTCACAACCACCTACAAGGTGGGTAGATCTGGCAGGCCCTATCCGTGGGTATTTATTTAAAACGTCTACCTTAAGTTCTGTTGTCACAAAACACAGCAGGCATATTTCATTTTGTGATTGGTTTTGATTGCAGACACAGGAATCGAGAGATTGAGGCTTTATCTTAGTTTGACCATAAACTCACCATGAAGCTAGAGTAAGCCAGGCATAACTCTGGAATGGACTCATCAGCATCAAGGTTCCCTCTTGCACTAAAATTCTGTGACTTAAGACATAATTCTCGAATAAGGAATTACATATAGGTGTTTGGGGTGGGTAAGGTAGGAACTAAGGCATGGAGAAGCCCAGACTGTTCAGATATAAATAACCCTTAAAAGTCTTGAGCCTCTTTGAGAATTCCCTGGTGGTCCAGTGGTTAGGACTTGGCACTTTCTCTGCCAGGGCCTGGGTTCAATCCCTGGTCAGGGAACTAAGATCCCACAAGCCATGTGGCATGGCCAAAAAAAATGTCGAGCCTCTTTTTATTTTTTTTTGTGGTACACGGGCCTCTCACTGTTGTGGCCTCTCCCGTTGCGGAGCACAGGCTCCGGACGCGCAGGCTCAGCGGCCATGGCTCACGGGCCCAGCCGCTCCGCGGCATGTGGGATCTTCCCGGACCGGGGCCCGAACCCGTGTCCCCTGCATCGGCAGGCGGACTCTCAACCACTGCGCCACCATGGAAGCCCTCGAGCCTCTTTAAGTTTTGAAAAAATGATATTTAAAGTTCCTCAAAATCTAGGTCTTTACCATTGCTTCTTTTATACTCCTAAAGAGAAGTCTCAATAAAAAGAGAGGATTCATAAGCACGTGGTTTCAAGAACCTTAAAAACACTTGTCCCTTTAATTCATTAACTCCACTACCAGAAATACATTCTAAAAAAATAATTAGAAGCATACACAAAGATTTGTGTATAAGAAGATGAATCACAGTAGTCTTTACCACAGTAAAAAGTAGGAACTACTCCCCTTGTTCAATTTCTGCAATACCCCTTCAGAGAGGATCTCAAACCATGTGAAATATAGCAGTGTTCTCTCCCCTTATCCTGCCTTTCTGTTTTACATCCTAACACTCATCACCATCTAATGCAGTATATGTTTATTTGTTTACTTGGGTTTTTTTGTTCGTTTGTTTGTTTTGCTCGTACCATGCGGCTTGTGTGATCTTAGTTCCCCCACCAGGGATTGAACCCATGTCCTGGCAGTGAAAGTGCAAAGTCCTAACTATTGGACCACCAGGGAATTCCCAATTTGTTTACTTGTTTACCTTCTTTCTCCCAACTAGGAAGTTCTCTCCATGAGAGCAGTAGGGGCAGATCCAAGTTCTGTGGGGCCTGAAGAGCACATATATCTGAGGTCCTTTTTTAGAAAATTAATTTAAAAAATAAGAATAGAAAATTGAGCATGAAGGTGAATATGAATTCAGAATAAAAAGAAAAGGTCCTTGAAACGCTCCTCATTAGCCTGGCAGTGAGTGTGCCTCAGAGGGGAAGGGGCTTGTTCTGTCTTGTTCAAAACTGTATCTCCTGGACCTAGACCAGTGCCTGGCACATAGCAGGTGCTCAGGAAGTACTTTTGGAATGAAAGAGGAAGTAACAATGGAGATTGATTAAATGAATGAGCAAAAAGAGGAGGAAGAGGTCACATAACTGGCCCCCAAACACAACTAGTAACGGAGAGAACTGGATTTGGACATAGTTCTGCTCTCCCCACCTTTCTGGGTTTGTGGCTGCCCAGCTAGAATCCATTCCCAGCCTCCCTTGCAGCTACATGTGACCATGTGATGAAATTCTTGCATTTTAAATGTGAGCAGAAATCATTGTGCTGCTTCTTAGAACTTTAAGCTTATGGGTGCCTCTTCCATGCTCTCTTCTTTTCCCCTGCTGGCTAAAATCTGGATGTGGTGGTGACTCAGTTTGACAAGATCCTGATGGGAATGGCAGAGCAACAACTTGGAAAGAACCAAGATTCCAGAACAACTGTAAATAACAGAGCTACTTTACTTACCAGCACATTATGATGTGACACAGGAATAATCTTCTTTGCTCTTTAAGTCTTGGTATTTGGGGGCCTCTTTGTTATAGCAGCTTCACCATACACTAACTAATACAGTTTTTAAACCCAGGCCCTTTTCATCACACTATACTGTCTCCTAGCAGCACTACCAGAAATAGGGAGGGTGATTTACTTACAGTCAGGCTGGACAGATGTGCTGTGGCTTTCTCCTGGCTGTTCCTCATGCTTCCCTTCCCTAGTAATAGTAACAACAGCTAACTATGTGTCAGGTACTGTCCTAAGTGCTTTCCATGAAATGACTTATTTAATCCTCACTTTTTGAGTAGAAAATATTATTATCTCCATTTTACAGATGAATAAATCAAGGCACAGAATGTTTAAGTAACACAGCTAGTAAGCGTGAGAGGTAGGATTTAGACCCATGCTGGCCTGTTCCAAAGCTTAGTTTCCCTTCCCGTCCTTCAGATCCATTCAAGTCTTCCCCATTGTGAATAGGCCAATAGTAGCACCAGATGTCCATAAATAAAAAAAAAAAATTTCCTCCCTCTTTCTCTCTGTCAACTGTTCTACATTTATGTCTCTTTGATATCTTTCCATGATGGTGGGAGCTCTAGCGTTGGGGGATGTCATTTGGTTCAAATCAGCCAGCATTTCATCAGGGTACATCAGAGAGAGCCCTGAACTGGAAGGAGATTCGGTCTCCGGGCCTGGCTCTGCCACGGGTTTGTGCTTGACCTTGACCTTGGCCCTCCCCTCTGTAACGTGACAAGCATGGATAGTCTCCAAGGTTCCTCATAACTATGAAATCTACGATCTGTGGTTCTCTCCTTCCTTGGCTCACTATCTGTCCTCTGGTACTGCTGGCCTGCCGTTGTGCAGGAGGCCAAGGAGAAAGGGTCTGCTCCATACTTGGGGTCTTGGAGGGGCACCACGTGGTTTCACTGGATTCAGAGATGCAAAGGAGTAGGTGAGGATAAGTCAGACTCTGCTGGTCTCCTGTTGGTCCTGTTATTAAAGGCTCAAATGTCTCCTGGATATGCAGATGCAAATGAAACATGATTTAGGGTAAGAGAGGGGATGAGGAAGCTTCCAGGCTTGAAGAGGGAACTTGAATCCAACTGAATGAACAGTGAAATGATCCCCAGCCTAGAATCCCAGTTTGCCTGTAAGTCGGGGTAGGATGCCCTCCAAGAGACGAACAGATGGATTTAGCTCCAGTGCCCATGAACTTCTGTCAGTGGTGGGAAAAAGAGGTATCCCCTAAAAGAGAGACAATGGGCAAGAAGAAGAATTTGAGAACACGTGAATGAATAAATGAGGGGTAGGACAATTTTCCTCCTTTGAACATCTTGAGCAAACACAAAAGGACTTCGGCTCTCTGGAAGGCTTAGGTGGATCTCCCCATCACCGATCCATGTCGAATTGGTCATGGCTGCAACATGTCAGGGTGCAGGAGGTTAGGGGAAGCCTTTGATTCTGGCTGTCTGCTAAAATCAAAGTTTCCCTCCTTCCTGATTTTACCATAGTTTCCCTTCTGGAAATTACTTGCACATGGTTGATACGGGATCAGTTCTGGGCTAAGAAAATGGCAGCCAGGATCTATTTGGTCATATAATGAGCCATGGCAGAAAAAAACAGGGAAGAGATAAGACCTTAAGCTGTAAGCAGAGTGGGCCTTTGCCGAAAGGAGAATGACCAGTGCTCTTTTGCTTTCTCAACAAAATTAAAGAACTGAATATCTTGACTGGCATGGCTTGGCAGATGTTCTCTTTGCTGCAAATCTATTAGCTCCTGGCTTACTCTGTCGAGTGGGTGATGCAAAAATAAAAGCTGCAAGGGAGGAGCCCGCAGTGACAGGAAGGACACGGGGCCTCTGAGAGATCGGGAGCTGAGGGACAATGACCCAGAATTCAGAGGAAAGGGGCATCTGAGGGAGCAGCTCGGCATCGTGTTCAGCTCAGTTTTTTCTGAACAAGGGAGAAAATGTGTGCAGCCACAGATCATTTGCATTTCAAAGAGCAAAAGCCAAACTGAGCTGCAGACATACTTTGTGCTGGGGGAGGCAGGCATAGTGTCCATACCCCAGATACGTCCGTCCCACCCGAGGGAAGCTGTCCCATACATTTGAGAACTTTTCAACGAGGTAGGTCCCTTTTCTCTCTTTCCCCTTCCTATTTCCCCTTCCAGACTGGCTGCGTGTCTGTCACTTCAACTCAGGGCAGCCATCTGGAACCTTCTGTGCCAGATAATATCTCCACCTCAAATTTAAAATGGTCCTTTCCTACTTACACAGAGCCCTGGTATCAGGATGGTTGAGGAAGATGGTTAAATGGCAGTATGATGTGAAGATTTCCTGGGGATTTCAATTACCCTGCTTCCTCTACCCTTCAGGATAAAGGTTAATCATGGGGAGGGGGAATGAAAATAATACACCGTCTGATGAGAAATGAGGGATGGGTCAGATGGCACCCACAGAGGCTGGCTGAGATTTCCATTTCTTACTATGATGAAAACTGCATTTCCATTAACGGCTGCTGTAGACATTACTTACCAAGAGTCGCCTGTGATAGCATCATCCAGCAGGTCATGTGGTGGGGACCGGTTCGGCTAGGGATGGCTGCTGGAGCATCTACTCCTCATCCGCCCCCACACAGTCCCGGGGATGCTGCAAACGAGCAAAGGCGGCACTTTGGTGCGAGTGAACTGGGAGGTCCCAGTACATATATCATGGTGATTTTAAAATGTTTCCTTCTCCTACCCTTTTTCTGTGACCTTTCCCTGTCTGATTTGAATTCATGATTTTTTCCATGTGTTCTGCAGGATGCCAGATATAGGTCAACAATAATACATAGCAAACAGTGTTATCTTCCAGGTACCTACTAGGTACCCTACTAGTGTATCTCATAGACCCTATCCCTCATAGTTTCAATAACCCTGTGCGCTGGAGATTGTCCTCCAGTATCCATTCCAGTATCCATTCTTCCCTTCTTCCTTAATAATAGAATCCCACTTGTTTTTTAAGCTAGGCAGATGACTTGCTTCAAATAGATCATTTAGCCCAGCTTTTCTTGTAGTTGTGTGTGCCCATGTGGTCAAGGAGATGTAAGCAGAAGGGCTGCATGCGAGTTTCAGGAAGTATCCCTAACGGAGAGGAACATCCCTCCCTCCTTTTTTTTGGCTGCACCACGTGGGGCCTGTGGGACCTTAGTGCCCCGACCAGGGATTGAACCTGTGCCCCCTGCAGTGGAAGTGCAGAGTCTTAACCACTGGACCGCCAGAGAAGTCCTGGAACATGCCCCTTTTTGTCTCTTCCTTTCTGTGCTGACTGGAATGTGGACATGATGGCTGGACGTGAGCAGCCATCTTAGACCAGGAGGTTGACATTGTTGGCAATGGTAAAGCACCAAGAAGGAGCTGCAGTCCCTGAAAATTGCGAGGGAGAATTTTGAGTTTTTTGGTCACCTGCAGTTGAACATGTCCTACCAGAAACACTCTGCAAGAAGGTAGTAGAATGAGGTGCTGGAGAGTGTGGGCTTTGGGGTCAGACGTCCCTGGTTAAAATCCTACTTCTTGCACACTTGCCAGCCTTGTGACCTTAGGCAAGTTATTTCTCTGCTCTGTGTCTGACTCTTCATTTGTAAAATCAGTATAAATAAAACCTTAATGGATTTGAGGGAGTGAATTAAACTATATGTAATATACTTAAAATTTTCAGCACCTGGCACAAGATAAGTGCATGAAAAATGGTAGAGTTATTCTCATATTATAGATGAGGAAAATCTCATCAGACCTCAGAGAAAAAACCTCAGAGAAGTTAAGTAACTTCCCCAAGGCCATGCAGATAAATAATTGAGAGTTGGACGCAGAAGCCCCCGACGCTTGTAATTTTTCCCTGACGTTAACCACCATGGATGCCTAGATAAAAAAAAACAAGGAGAAAAGTGCACTCTTCCTCATACTTGTGAGCTAACACATCTAGATACACACACATGTTCACTCACACATGTAGCTCAGCTTTCTTTGAATAGAGAATTATTATTTCTTACAAATGAATCTGCTGAAATGGGAATGTTTATTTGTTTGAACTACCATGTGCCACTATCAGAAATTTGTTACAAAGTTTCCAATAAGCTGTGCTGACCCCCCCGGGTCACCAGCTGGCGATCTGTCCTCTGTGACCTTATCACATTCTGCGTTTCCTTGCTCACGGAGCTCACTTTTCTATGATGAGACCAGGGCTGAGGTTTGGATGGGATTGTTTTACAGCAACTGTGGGCTCTTAACGACAAGGGTGAGCTCAGTGGTCTGTCATTCGAGGTGGGCGATTTAAGGAGGTTGTGAGTGGCATGAAGGCAGGGGCAGTATCTGTTTTGTTCACCGATGTGCCCTCACCCAGATGGGCTCAATTATCATGTAGTGAATGAACTTTTAATGAACGAGAGCTCCAGGATCATCATGCAACAAACAGTCCTGGATGAATTGCTAACCAAGCAGGATCCTATGGGGCCTTCCCAGGACAGATCCCTCCTCCATATCCTCTGCTTTAGCTCCTCTCTGAAGGACCTAGATAATAGTATCTGATGCACATTTCCTCAGTTGTTTTACAGATGTGAAACCCCACCAAATGGAAGAAATTAACTACTTGATGACCATGAGCACACAGCCCCCAGATCTACTGGCCCCTAAGGATTGATAATGTTAACCCCTGTGACACCGCCCTGTTACCTCACCATCAACCAATCAGAGAATTGTGCACGAGCTGAGCACTTACCCTGGGGTGCCTCTCCCTTACCTGGCCTTTAAAAATGCTTTGCTAGGACTTCCTTGGCCGTCCAGTGGTTAAGACTCCATGCTTCCACTACAGGGGGTGCAGGTTCAATCCCTGGTCGGGAAACTATGATACCGCATGCCTCGCGGTGCAGCCAAAAAAAAAAAATTGCTTTGCTGAAACCCATTGGGGAGTATGGGTGTTCTCAGCACTAGCTGTCTTGAGCTCCTTGCTTGGTGCCCTGCAATAAACGCTGTACTTTCCTTCACCACGACCTGGTGTCAGTAGATTGGCTTTACTTCCTGTAGTTGAACAGACCCATGTTTGGTTCGGTAATAAATTCAGCCACTGAATTGATGCTCATAGGACTCCCCACTGGGGCCCAGGTATGGGGGGCACTTGCCCAGCTTTGCCCCCCACCCTGACACCCAATCCCACCATTTTAACAGCACTCCATCTTCCTGTTAGTGAGCCTCCCACCATGGGCTGTTTTTGGAAGAGGGTGGCAGGAGGAGGAAGTGCCTGCCTCTTAGAAACCAAAGGGGCCAGATCCTCTCTCTGGGAACTTTGAATCTGAACAATGGCTGCAAGGTGAGAGGAAAGTTGGAGGCCATTCACTGCAGGGCCTGGGTGGTGTGGGATTACACGGCCCTGCTCGGAGTTTAGCAGTGTTTGCTTCAGCCCACCTGCCCACCCTGGACTTCTGAACTCCCATGGGTTCTGATGTGCCATAAAGTCTTTGAATAATCCCCAGCTTCTTCATTTCTTAATATAGCTTGCAAACAAAATGGCAAGAGGGATTTTACTGATAATCTTTGTCTTTACTGATAGACTTAACATTATTTGGTAAATTTCCAAAGAGCCATTTAGGAGCAGCAGAGAGAAGTTGTACACTCAAGGCCAGTATTTTTCAGTTTGAAATATGGAGACTGATGTAATTGGAGGAGGTGATAGTGCCTGTTTCTGAAATGATTATTAGGATTGAGTATTTGGCACTGAAAAAGTTGGAGAGAAGGGAGTTGAAGGCTGGATCCATGGCTAACTATGGTGCCAACACCTAGTTTTACAATTGCTGACGCATTTTTCTCATCAACAAAGAATGTATGTTGGCAGGTTTCTCTCTGGCCCTCGCAGCACGCTTATTGCTGTGAGGCCCCTTCACATGTTGTGATGATTCTGGGTCATTTTCTCAAGTTTGAAATTGTGGATGTGGCCATGTCTGTTTCCAGACAGAAAACAGTGGAACCTTGGAATGAGTTGGAAAAAGTTATCAACTGTGATTTTGCACTTTGATCCAACTGAATTAAGAAAGCAGGTCCTTGGGGTTTTCCACAAAAGGAATCAGGCTTTCATATTCGACACTACCAGTGCTCTTCTTCTCTGAAAAGAACACATGGTCATTGTTTAAATTACATCAGAAAATATTCCTATTGTGTTTTACGATTTTTTTTGTCTTTATACCATGAAAAGAATGACTTTGAGAATCCAGTTTCATAAGCCAACTTTAATTGTATAATTTCTAAAAAGAAATATAGTATAATTTCTGTTGGAGTAATTAGCATCCTTCTTCCTCATCTTTTGCGGAACCCACTGGAAAAAAAAAAAGACAAAAGAGAAAGGCAGATGGAAACCAAAATATCATCTTTCCGACTGATAAAGTTGATATGGGAGAAAGTGGAATGTATCCGTGAACTAATGGATTTCCTAATTGTGAGACCAAGTATTGGCAAGACCCGCCCATCTGGCCACGGGCAGAGTTGGACCACCGCTGGCCTCCACACAGGGCAGGGGTGGAGTGAAGCTTTCCTGCTCTGTTCCCCATGGGATCAAGAGCCAACTAGAGCATGTCTTCTCTGCTATTTCCTAAGAGGAAGAGGAGACAGGAAGGGGCCAGGCCGTGCATGCAGACTCACCAATCAGGGAAGTCCATCCACCGTCCTGGGCAGGGGTGAGTGAGGGCTGCAGGAGGCCCATTGTGCTGACGGGCTGCACACCACAGGGATTGGAACAACCTCGTGGGAAGAAGTACCTTCCCTCCAAGTCTATTGCAGTTGGCATTTTCTACTCATCAGCTTTGGTTTCTATTCTTTCACCCTCTCACTTCGCACACACATCCTCAATTCTCGTGCACAATTCCTCTCACTCGAACACTCTAATTGGAGCAAGAGAGAAAAACTACATAGTAAAAAGAGCTCTGGACTAGGTGTCAGGAGACCTGGGTCCTGGTTGGGGCTGGTGGGTGAGGCACATCGCTACTCCAGGGCTTGTTCGTCTGCAGTCTGAGTTGTAGGAGATGTTACCCCTTGTTAGGCAAGTCCTCTTATCTGGGTCCCATGCCTTTCCTTCTGGGAACCTTGCCTCTCCTGAATATTCAGCTTCTTTTTTCTCAACTCGGTTCCTTCCGTTGCCTTGTAGACAGCCATTGGTCTTTCCCCCTTAAACACAATATCCTCGCTTGTCTCACCCTGTCCAGCAACTTCCCCATCTCTGTACATTCTTCTTTACAGGAAAACATCTTTAAGATGTTGCTAGAATGTACCGCCTCCCCTCATCCGCCCTTCAAAGCAGACTGGCTTCTGGCTTCCGGCAGTCTGATGGTCCCACATGACTCTCACCAAGTGGCCAGTGATCATCACGCAGCTCAACGCAGTGGACAATTTCGGTCTCGTTGTACCTGATTTCTCAGCATTAATTGACACTGCTGACCATTCCCTGCTTTTCAGAAATCTCATTTCCCTTTGTCTTCCTGACACACACTTTCTTGCTTATCTGCTTTGAAGGCTCGTTTTCTTCTCATCAGCTGTGTCCTGGAGCTCTGCCATCCCTATAGGTCCTCTCTAGTTTTCCCTCTATTCTTTCTCAGTGAAGGAACGATTAGACTATTTATTTATTCATTCAATTCAATTTTATGAGCAACTATTATGTGGCAAGCACTCTCCTAGGCATGAAGAATTCAATAGTGGGAAATAATCCCAAATTTCCTGCTCTGATGGAGCTTACATTCTAGTGAGACAAGAGAGTCGGTAAATAAGCAAATAAATACGTATCAACTGTAATAAGTTCTATGAAGAAAAACAAATCGGGG
>NC_041220.1:80638744-80654805 GCF_002837175.3 Physeter macrocephalus | reverse complement strand
AAGGAACCAGAAGACTAGACACACACAAATAGATGCATTTTTCAAGAAGTGGGAGAAAGTGGGCTCCTAAAACTGTATATAAGCTTGAGTTTCGTTTTGTATCAAGGATGGCTGCCCTGCAAAAAAAAAAAAAAAAATGTCTAGGGAAGAAACCACCATTCTTGTGTCTGGGCTAATGAATCAGGCCGGACGCTGTTAGGAGATGGGTGGAGTTCATCTGAAATTTCCTCTTGCTGATCACTCAGCCTGGCGGGTAATATTCGGTCACCCCATCTGCCCTCAGTCTTGGTTTTATACTCTTGTGGGCTTGATGCTCTTAATGCCTGGCTGCCTTAATTCTCCACTTGCCTATACGCTGGACCTTTGATTTGGGTCCCCCCCAGGGATGGCTTGAGGGCTGCTTGTGCGAATGTCCATATGTGTTTCTCCCGGTCACCCACGCCACCTTGCATATGGCTCCCAGACAAAGCCTGGTGCCTGACCCCTGCTCTCCTTATCAACCTTGCATGCCATCAGGATTCTCCCAAGTCCCGTCACTCCGAGGAGGGATACCTTCCCTAGAACATTCTAGAACAAATTTAGAACAAGTGGCTCATGGGCGTTTCTAAAGGTGATCCGAGGAGGGTGGCATGAGCTCAGTAAGGATGAACGTGGTCTAGCAAATGTGATTTCCTTTGTTAAAAAACGGGACTGGCAGATCAAGGGAGGGTCATGAGGGTGATGACTGGATTTCAAGGGGTTTGACAGATCCTTTCATGATCTCTTTCAGAAGATTGGGAAACCCAGGCTGATTTAGGACAAATAGATTAGTTCTTGGCGGTTAAAAAATTATGCTGTCATTAATCAGATGTGCTGATTAATGAGAGCTCGAGGGAGGCTGTTGCTATTAAACAACAGAACTCTGTCATCAGCCAGATCCTGTCACCTCCACCCACAGCCCCTCATCTCTCTGAACAACTTGGATGAAGATACAGGAGGCTGGTTTATAAAACTAGTGGGCCGTAAACCAAGTGGGAGTAGCTAATACAAAAAAATGAAAGGGTCCAAAATTTTAGAATAACAGTTAACATATGTAGCACCCTACAAAGCCCTTCTCTAGAGAAGGATCTTATTTAAGTCTTTAAACAACTCTGCGTGGTAGGTATGACCAATTATGCTCATTTTAGACAAGGCTCGGGGCTCTAAGTAAATTCCCCAAGATCACTCAGCAATACACTGCAGAGCATTCAGTTTTAAATCCTGGTTTTTCCAATTCCAAACTCTATACTCTTTAAAATGAGGCAAAACAAATAAGAGAAAATGAATAGAAACATATTTTTTAAAATAGACAAAACACAGGTTGGGAGAGAAACCTGATGTACCAACTGCCACGGTACGTCTCTCAGCATTACTCCCGGGGTCCTCACATCTGTGACGGCAGCCTGGCTCTTTTTTTTATTCCATTTATAATTTTTTTTTTTGTCTTTCCACTTGAGTTTACTTATTTTTTTAAACTTTTTATTTTATACTCGAGTATAGCTGATTAACAATGATATAATAGTTTCAGGTGCACAGCAAAAGGACTCAGCCATACATATACATGTATCCATTCTCCCCCGATCTCCCCTCCCATCAGCCTGGCTCTTTGACAGAGCTGACATTCTCCCCCGCCCCAGCCTGGCCTCCTCTGGGCAGTGGTAAGCTCGTCCTGCTGGAGCAGAAGAACAGGAATGTAAACTTGGCCCCTGACTCTCATAAAGCTCCCAGCTCCTGATGTGATTCCAGGGTACCCATGGCATGATGGAGAAGGCATGAGCTTAGAAGTCCTGCTAATTAGTTGTGTACCCTTTGGCAAAGTAAACTAAGCCTCTCCCAGCCTCACTTTCTTTTTCCGTAAACGGGGAGAGTGACAGTATGAATCTTAGGGGATAACGGTAAGGGTCACATGAGATGATGCCTGTAAAACACTTGACACAGCGCCTGGCTCATAGAAGATCCTAATAGATCGCAGCTCATCTTCAGAGTCGGGAGGTCTCGGGCTGCTTCAGGATGACAGCCATAGTCGTCTGAGTACTGTCACTACACTGCCACCCTTTCTGGATCCAGTGCTGGCTTCAGTAATGCAGAAGACCTGGGTGGATTTTGTACCAGGATTTTGTTCCCTTTTATTGCTGAAGAGTGTTCCAGTGTGTGGGTATACAACCTTTTGTTTATCCATCACCAGTTGATGGACATTTGGATTGTTTCTACTTTTTGGCTGTTGTGAATAAGGTTGCTATGAACATTGGCATAGAAGTCTTTGTGTGGACATAGGCTTTCATTTCTCTTGGGTATATACTTAGGTGTGGAATTGATGGGCATAACTCTTTTTAATATCACTTTTAACAGTGTCATGATTGGCAATCTACAGATATCTCTCTCTCTATATATATGTGTATATCTAAATACATATATTCTTTTTTTAACGTTCTCTTCCATTTTAGGTTATTACAAGATACTGAGTATAGTTCCCTGTGCTATAGAGTAGGTCCTTGTTGGTTAAGTATTTTATATATAGTAGTGTGTGTATTTTAATCCCAAACTCCTAATTTATCCCTTGCACCCCCTTCATTATATAAATTAACTTAGCTTCTCTCCCAGGAAGAAGGAATTCTTCTGGGACAGAGGAGGGAAATCAAGTTGACAACTTCAGAGTTTTCTTGGATGGATGAAGGGGGAAATTTGAGTATGAAGTCTTTTCACATAGGTTATAAAGTGTAAAACAATTAAAATGTAATATATTACTGAGATCTTCGTAGTCATCCAAATGATTAATAATATAAGGTGATAGAATAGCTATGCCTTGTACCCCAAACAAATAATTTAGCTACTAAAATACTATCAAGTCTGTAATATTGTATTTTATCCATTTTAGACACATACCTCCCCACCCTATCTTTTATTTATTTATTTATTTATTTATTTTGCGGTACGCGGGCCTCTCACTGCTGTGGCCTCTCCCGTTGCGGAGCACAGGCTCCGGACGCACAGGCTCAGCGGCCATGGCTCACGGGCCCAGCCGCTCCGCGGCACGTGGGATCTTCCCGGACCGGGGCACGAACCCGTGTCCCCTGCATCGGCAAGCGGACTCTCAACCACTGTGCCACCAGGGAAGCCCCCCACCCTATCTTTTAAATTTCTGAGATAAGAATGTGTCTTTTGACAATAATGTTTTTTAATCACCATTAGCCATTTCCCGGGATGTTCATGTCTCTGAAATCTATAACCAGGGAGGTCTGAGAGAAAATATGAACTATTGATTTCACCTCTGTGGTGAGTGTCTGCAGTGAGGCGGCAGGTCTGTCATGACGATGGGAGTGGGGTTTCCAGGTCACCGTGTGGAAGGAGCAGCCTGGGCAGCTTGTCCACAGGAGGGGGAAGGAGGCTGGGGGATGCGGGTCAGGCCTGGGGCCAGGTGCTCCCAGGGTTTTGATAACTTACCTGACTTTGGAGACACAGGTGAAAGGGAGATTCAGGCTTCCACCTCCACCTCTCCGGGTGACACACTCCCACTTTCCAGTTCCTTGCTGGGCCACAGGAGTCCTCACAAGCCAGTTTCAACATGGGGCAGCCTATCTGGAAAATATCTACCGCACGCAAAGTCAGGCCTCGCATTCCTGTGACATTCACTCCTAACTAGCAACACAGCTACCAAAGGGCCCCTCAGAGGGACTGCGATTAGAGGCTGAATGAAACATTTCCACTGATGCCAAAGGATGGCCTATCACCCTGCCCGCTGACCACCGGCGCCGGGGCTGTAAGATAATATTATGACAAAGAAGTTCAGAAGCACAGGAAATGAAAACAATGCAGCGGCCTGGGAGGAGCTCCAGCACAGAAACGACTTCAGAGCGGCCGGGGTCTGTTTGTAAAAGCAGAGGTTGTTCAAGCAGAAGAATGATGGGGAAGTAGCCGCATAGCACAGGGAGATCAGCTGGGTGCTTTGTGACCACCTAGAGGGGTGGGATAGGGAGGGTGGGAGGGAGGGAGACGCAAGAGGGAGGAGATACGGGAACATATGTATATGTATAACTGATTCACTTTGTTGTAAAGCAGAAACTAACACACCATTGTAAAGCAATTATACTCCAATAAAGATGTTAAAAAAAAAAAAAAAAAAAAAGAATGATGGGGCAGAAACCCAGAGCTGCCACTCCCAGGAAGCAGCTTGTCAGGGGAGGGGGGATGTTTTCGAGATTCTTCCCCTCCAATAGGGCCTGTGGTGGAGAGAGCAAAGCTGTGGATGCAGGGAGGCTGCCTTTGGTCTGGCCGAAGCCCCAGCAGGGCCAGGTTTCCGGAATCTAAGTAAATAAAAGGTAGTTAGACTGTAGAGGGCTCACCTTTCAGAAAATGTATTTCTGTCTTCCTTGCTTCCTTTTATGGTCTGTTGATTTAGCACATCCTGTGAGAGTTTTTACCTTTGGCCTGATGGTAGCCTGGTCAGCGAGTCTGAGTATCTTGAGAGGGTTTAGGGTTCGGACCTCTGGGTTAATGGTCCATCTCTCTAGGCTGGTCTAACTCCTGGGGGCCTTTGAGTAAGCTGACTCGGGCTTTCCCAGTTTTAGAAGGAACTAAAGGTGGCCAACAAGGTCCCCAAACCTGCAGGTACCCCACAGGGACACCTGAGCCCATGGCTTTGAAATAGTTGACTTTGCTCCCAGAATACTGTGGAAAGGGTGGCCGTCGTTCCATCCTCCTCCAGCCTATACGTGGGTCCTGCATCCACCTGCAACCTGGGTAGCAGACAGCAGCATTACTGGTGAGACGGTGCCAGCATTCAGGGGCACTGGGCTCAGCTGGAATCATTTGTCTCTTCACGGGCCCAGCCGCTCCGCGGCATGTGGGATCCTCCCAGACCGGGGCGCGAACCCGCGTCCCCTGCATCGGCAGGCGGACGTGCAACCACTGCGCCACCAGGGAAGCCCCCATTTGTCTCTTTTTATCTTTTGGTCAGAGATTGGTACGTACCAGGCACGTGGTTGGCCTTTTATAAACTTTATCTCATGTAATCTTTACAGGAACCCAATGAGGGATTATAACAGTCAGGGTTCTCCAGAGAAAAAAGAGAGAATGTGTGTGTGTTATAGAAAGATACAGATATAGATATATAACACATATAGTTTATCTGTACCTACTATATACAGTATATCTAGATCTATCTATCATCTATCTATCTGTCTATCTATCTATCATCTATCTATCTATAATCTACCTATCGAGACAGGGAGAGAGAGAGAGAGATTTTAAGGATTGGCTCATGGCTTCATGGGAGGTTGACACGTCCAGAATCTGCAGGGTGGGCTAGCAGGCTGGGGACTTGGGAAGAGTTGAGGTCACTGTTGAAGTCCGAAGGCCATCTACTAGCAGAAGTAACTCTTGCTCAAAGGAGGTCAGTCTTTTTGTTCTGTTCAGGCCTTTCTCTGACTGGACAGACCTACCCACATGTGGAGGGCAATCTTCTTTACTCCAACTCCACCCATTTAAACATTAATCTCATCCCAAAACATCCACACAGAAATATCCAGAATAGTGTTTGACCACATATCTGGGCACCGTGGCCCCGGCAAGACACATACAATTAATACACAATTATAACATTAAGATTTAATTTTACATCCATTCCACAGGTGAGGCAGTTGAGGCTTAGATACTTGAAACAACTTGACTGAGATCACAAGCCAGTAAATGGCAGCTGGAGGATTTTTTTTTTTTTTTCCCTCATTGTTTCCAATGCAGGTATTTCTGTATTTAGAGCTTGGGCTCTTAGCCATTTGGTTCTGTTATCTCCTTACAGGCTGTGGCTCTGGAGGAACCTGATGTGTAGGAAAGTCAGTCAGTGTTGTCAAATGAGCTGCTGTAAGGATAAACAGAGCATCAGTGGCTAAGAGATGCTGGCCAGGGGAGGGCCTTTGGGGGCCTCAGGAACCAAGTGTGAGAGGGCCCTGAGGGAAGTGGGGATGGTCAGACTTACCGGACATTGGCTGGTTGGTTCCCTGGTGGTGAGATGTATGACTTAGAGCAGTGTGTGCAGGATGAGTGATGGGTGAGAGAATGGAGTAGGGAAAGACCGAGAATTCCAGCATCTACAAGGGTAGATCGAATGGTGAGGACACTCACGCTCCAGAAATCCTTTCACTTCAGATAAGGGAACAGAAAGTACACTCCACTTCTAAAAAGAGGTCGTGCGTGGGTGGAGACTTGCATAGTGATTCAGGTGACAGTCCTGGCTCTTTCCAAGCCATGGAGACTGTTCTAGATGCAGAACTTTCAAAAGCCAGCTCCATCTTTTCTTACTCTAAGCCAAGACATCGGAATTAGGAGAATCCTGTCTCTGTGAGGAAATTCTAGCTCCAATATACTTCTCCCCTCAGGAAGAGGTGGTCACTCCCCGGATCTGCAGCAAAGCCTCAGAGGCTGAGGTACTCCAATACAAGCCATCAAGAACTTTCAGGAAAACTGGAGGGAGGATTGTGGGAGGTTCTCTGAAAATTCCAGGGCAGCAGAACAGCCAGGCATATTCTTAGGATCATACAAATTAGACTCTAGGACTTTACTCAAAAAAGACCCCGTGATGGTTCACAAAATTTTGAGCAAACAATAAAAAAATCAACGTATTCTTCCAAAGAAGACATACAGATGGTCAACAGGCACTTGAAAAGATGCTCAACATCACTAATCAGCAGGGAAATGCAAATCAAAACCACAATGAGATAACACCTCACACCTGTCAGAATGGCTATCATCAAAAAGACCACAAATAACAAGTGTTGGTGAGGGTGTGGAGAAAAGGGAATCCTCATGCATTGTTGGTAGGATTGTAAATTGGTGCAGCCACTATGGAGAACAGTATGGAGGTTCCTCAAAAAGTTAAAAATAGAGCTACCATATGATCCAGCAATTCCACTCCTAGGTATTTATCTGAAGACCATGAAAACAGTAATTTGAGAAGATATACGCACCCCTATGATCACTGCAGCATTATTTATGATAGCCAAGATACGGAAGCAACCCAAGTGCCCATCAGTAGATGAATGGGTCGAGAAGATGTGAGATATATATATATATAAAAGAATGAAATCTTCCCATCTGTGACAACACGGCAAAGTGAAATAAGTCAGACAGAGAAAGACACATGCTGTACTATTTCACTTATACGTGGAATCTAAAAAACAAAGCAAATGAACAAGCATAGCAAAACAGAACAGATTTATAGATACAGAGAAAAAACAGGTGGTTGCCAGAGAGGAGAGAGGTTGGGGGAAGAAAGAAATAGGTGAGGGAGATTAAGAGGTACAAACTTCCAGCTGCAAAATAACTGAGTCACGGATATGAAATATACAGTGTGGGGACTATAGTCAAGAACTATGTACTATCTTTGTATGGTGACAGATTGTACCTAGACTTATCGTGATCAGTTTGCAACGTGTAGAAATATCACATCACTATGTTGTGTACCAGGAACTAGCATAGTGTTGTAGGTCAATTATACTTCAAAAACAAACAAACAACCTCATAGAAAAAGAGGTCAGATTTGTGGTTACCAGAGGCAGGGGCTGGGGGGGGACGGGGAACTGGATGAAGGCAGTCAAGAGGTACAAACGTCAGTTATAAGATAAATAAGTACTAGGGCTGTACTGTACAACGTGATAAGTATAACTAACATTGCTGTGCATTATATATGAAAGTTGTTGAGACAGTAGATCCTGAGTTCCCAGCACAAGCAAAAATTTTTTTTCTCTTTTTGTAATTTTGTATCTGTATGAGATGATGGATGTTCGCTAAACTTACTGTGATAATCATTTTGTGATGTATACAAGTCAAATCATTATTTTGTACACAAACTTATACAGTGCTGTATGTCAATTACAGGTCAAAAAAACTGGAAGGAAAAACATCAACAGAGTTAAAATAAAAATCCCCATATTAGGGCTCTCTTAAGAAATCAGAAGACTGACAGCACAGAGCTTGAATTGCTATGGTAGTTGAGTTGACTTGCTGTAGTTGAGTAGGAGGTCCTCACGGCAGGGGGTCCTGTACCTGCAGATCTCTACTGCCTTCTGGACACTTTCCTCCCACCCAGTCAGTTTCCATCATTTACATTTGCTTCTGGGCTCTAGAATCCCTGCTGTAAACCAACATTTCCTTTATCTTTGAGGAAACTGAGGCCCCCAGAGGGAACATGTCCTGCCCAAGATGAGATAAACTGCTAACTGTCAGAGCTAGGATTTTAACCCAGGACCTTTCCTACCCAACCCAACTTTTTCTCTCCACACCTGAAAGAGAGATTGCAGCAAAAGCTTGGTCTCCTGACTTTTGTCCAACGTGCTTTCCGTCATTATCCTTGGGATGCTACAAGGACTGTGGGAAATAGAACCAGAAAGGGAATGTGAGGGTGATGGTGGTGGTGGGAAGGGTAAGATTGTTTTTTAAACAGCGAGAGACTATGACTTAGGACTCAGGCAGAAGAGAAGAAAAAATTTCCCCAAACACAAAAATCAAGGAAGCAAAATGTGGAAGAGAAAGAGGAAGGAAATTCAAGCTGCCCCAGAATTTAAGCTGTCCGAAGTACCAAAATCCCCCAGAGTTGAGAACCTAATTATCACAGAAAGCCTTGCTTAGTTCAGAGTCTGAAGACTGTCAAAATTGAGAAACTTTAGAAATTGCAAACATTTTTTAGATGAAAGATAAAAACTAACTTGGAAGGGGTAAGGGGAGGTTCTATTATGAAGTGGACACTGACGAGGAATAAATACTGTTACAAAAATAAGACTGATAAAGGCATACTGTTTGAAACTTAAAAAGCAATTTTAGGGCTTCCCTGGTGGCACAGTGGTTGCGAGTCTGCCAGCCGATGCAGGGGACACGGGTTCGTGCCCCGGTCTGGGAAGATCCCACATGCCGTGGAGCGTCTGGGCCCGTGAGCCATGGCCGCTGAGCCTGTGCTTCTGGAGCCTGTGCTCCGCAACAGGAGAGGCCACAACAGTGAGAGGCCCGCATACCACAAAAAAAAAAAAAAAAAAAAAAAAAGCAATTTTATTTGCATTATCTCATTTGCCATGAAAGGCTCGTAATTGTTTTATGGCCAAAGGGGTCTCTTCTCCCAACTCTTTGCTCCTCTGATGGAATCCTGTGATTTTGGATAGAAATGCTTAAACCTCAGGTTGATGCTGGGAATATCTCAGACCAGATATCCACAAGAACAGATATGTTGCTTGAAAAGCAGTTTGCTTTTGCACAAGGGTGTTTCTTTCTTGTTGTTTGTTTCTAGCAACTGTTTGCGTGTGTGGCCAGGAGAGGAATCTCTACGTAGACTAGTTAGTCCAATGAGTCTTTACTGAGCTCTAAACTGCATGCGGGCAGGCTGTGGCTGCTGGGAGAACAGTGAAAAATAAGAGCTCTGTGTTCCTTCACTCACAGAACTGACTTGGTCCTACTGTGTGTGGTGATTCATTAAGGCTGGATATGGTATAAGATTTCCAATAGCCTTTCGCATTCCCCAATACTACTCCTTAGTTCACCTGTAACATTGGCCGGGAATGTGGGCCTTCTATGCATGTCTCTCCAAAAATGCCATGTTTTGTGCAATGTCTTACAGTTAGCAGGACTTGAATTTATATAGCATGCAGAAGATATTTCAAAACTCCCCCCTCTCTTGTCATCTGTTTTTACAGAAAGTCAACTTTGCAGGAGATAATTTCTCTTCTGTGTTTTTTCTGTTTTCTTGTGCTGGCCAGGATCTCCTGGGTGATGCCAAATGGAGGTGGTAACAGTGAAAATTGTTGTCATGGCCCTGATCTTGAAGGAAATGGCTCCTGGCCATTGAGTTTTATGCATTCACCATTTATGCTTGTGGTAAGCTTTAAGAATAGTGCTTTTTTCTTTTCCTAGTTTACTTAATTTTTCTTATCACGATAGATGTTGAATTTCATTGAACATCTTTCTGCATCTATTAAGATGATCATGAGGTGTTTTTCCTTTTGATCTGTGAATGTAGTCAATTTACCCTATTGTATTGTCTTTTTTATTATTTATTGGTGGATTCAGTTTGCTAATGTTCTGTTTAGGCTTTTGTATCCATGTTCATGAGTAAATTTGTCTTGTAGTTTTCCAAACTGTCCTTGGTGGTTCGTATGGGTTATGCCAACCTCATAAAATGGAAAGGCTTATCTGTTTTTCTATTCTGTGGAAGAATTTATCTAAGACTGGAATGATATGTTTACTTTGTGGGAAGATTTTTTTATCTATGGGATTTAATTTTAAAATTTTCTATAAAATCATTGTTTTTTTTTCTCTTTTAGGTAACATTTTAGTATTTTATATTTTCTGAACTTTTTTCCTTTTCACCTGTTTACAATTTGGGGCACAAATCTATTTATATATTCTATCTTTTGAATATCTGCAGCAACTATAGTTTACTTTTTCGTTCATATCATAATTTTTTTTAATGAATGGCTTTTCTTTTTTGAACAGTATTGTCTGAGGCTTGTCAACTTTATTGAACTTTTCAAAGAACCTGATTTATTGACCTTCACTGTTGTATGTTTATATTTAACTTTATTAATTCCTACTTTTAATATTATTCCTGATTTTGTGGGGTGGGTTTATTTCTCATATACCCTAATACTGACAGTGTTGGCCTGTAAGTTCTTGGATCCACAAGCGGGGGGGACTTCCTGTGCTTCTTTTCTTGTATGAAACCTAGCTTTTGAGTTCTCACTGTCAAAACAAAAGTTCAATGACACCAGGGTTTGGCTTAAGCCCCCAAGAGCAAAGTGGATTACCTATCTAAATTCTTTTTTTTTTAAAATTAATTTATTTATTTTTGGCTGCGTTGGGTCTTTGTTGCTGCGTGTGGGCTTTCTCTAGTTGCCACGAGCAGGGCCTACTCTTCGTTGTGGTGCGCGGGCTTCTCACTGCGGTGGCTTCTCTTGTTGCAGAGCACGGGCTTTAGGTGCGCAGGCTTCAGTAGTTGTGGCTCATGGGCTCTAGAGCACAGGCTCAGTAGTTGTGGCGCACAGGCTTAGGTGCTCCTTGGTATGTGGGAATCTTCCCAGACCAGGGCTCGAACCCGTGTCCCCTGCATTGGCAGGAGGATTCTTAACCACTGCGCCACCAGGGAAGTCCCACCTATCTAAATTCTTACTTTTATTTTATTTCTGGCCTCTGAGAAGTCCTTTTCTTTTCTTTTCTTTTCTTTTTTTCTTTTTGCGATACGCGGGCCTCTCACTGTTGTGACCTCTCCCGTTGCGGAGCACAGGCTCCAGACGCGCTGGCTCAGCGGCCATGGCTCACGGGCCCAGCCGCTCTGCGGCATGTGGGATCTTCCCGGACCGGGGCACGAACCCGTGTCCCATGCATCGGCAGGCGGACTCTCAACCACTGCGCCACCAGGGAAGCCCTGAGAAGTCCTTTTCTTACCAGCTCAGTGATACGTTTATAAAGGTACCTTTGTTAATGTTATATTAGCATGTTAGGTGTTTTCAGTAGGAGGGTTGCTCTGGGTGTCTAGTCTGCTCTGCTGATAGAAATAGAAGTCACTCCAGTTTACTGTTTCCCACTTTTCTTCCCCAGGTCTTCTATGTCTTTTGCCCCAGGTTTCTGGCTTCAAATTCCAGGGTCTGCAACTGATCCATGGGTCTTGTGTACCTTCTACAGTGACTTCATATACTTCAGATTGTAACTCTAAACAGTAAAGAACCCTTTTTCTTGCTGACATTGTTGGTCCTTCATTGCCTTACGAACAGATGTTATTACATGCACATTTTCTCTGTTTCTTCACTCTGGAAAGGCAGGGAAGTGGAATATGGGGAGAGGGAAGGAATAAGAGGAGAGGTGAGTGTAAAGCAAACTCCTCCCTCACTGCTTTGAGAAGTTCTGGGTGCTTCTCCTCCTCCTTCTTCTCTCTCTCTCTCTCTTTCACACCTACACACACACCCACACACACTTACACACACACGAGGGCCTTGTCCTAGACCAGGCTAACAGGGCAGGCATCTCCCTGATGATGAGACAAAAATAGTCAGAGGCTGTCCCTTCCTTTTCCAATTAAACTTTTCAATAATCAAAAGTTAGTTTCTTTATACACACATACACATATAATTTTTCATAAATGTGAATACATCCAAGAGTCTTTTTTTTCTTGTCATTTTGTGCTTGACTCTCCCCACCTGAGCTCTTTCTTATCTCTTCTTGTTTATCAACCATGGACCTCAGCCTCCACCAAGTAACACGTATAGCCCAGGGTGTATTCTTCTAGATTTTTCTCCATGCACGTGTAATCATACAAAGGACGATGTATATGATTCATACAAATGAAGATTTGCTATTATCTACTCTACAAGAATAACATATTATATACTCTTGTGTTTTTTTTATTCAATATGCATCCTGGAAATCCTTGAAATCAACTGATCAAGCTCTCATTCCTTTTTAAAATTGTTATAAAAATCTCCTTTTGTGTGGGTATGCATAATTTATTGGACAGTTCCCCTACTGCTGGGCATTATTTCCGGGTGTGTCACAACAAACAAGGCTACGATAACTATCCTTGTAAACTTGTCCTTTGTACTGGTGGTTTTATGTTTGTGGGATAGATTCCCAGGAGTGGAACCGAAGGGTAGAAGGGTATATGATATTTATTAAATTTTAATAGACACTGTCAGATTATTTCCCAAAAGGCTGTCACAATTTACGTTTCAATCAGCAGTATTCAATCAGGAGAATACCCTCTTCACCCTACCCCATAGTTTTTATTCCATCCCCTAGTCACTTGATCTTTTCAAATTAAAAACCTTTTGGCATATAATGGGAGTAAAGTGATATCTCATTGTTGCATACATTTGCATTTCCCTAACCATAACTGAGCTAAATAATTTTGCTATGTGGATTAGCTCTTTTTCTGAATTTTCTATTTACTATCTTCTGTGTATTTTTCTTGAGTTGTCCTTTTTTTTTCGATGCCAATTTGTAGATGCTCTTTTTATATTATACATGCTAATCTTCGGTCTGTCGTGTGTATTACATTTTATCCCAAATCTATTATTTTTCTACTAATTTTATTTATGGCACTTTTTGACTCACAAATGTATAAAAATGTTTACATGATTAAATATATTTATTTTTATTTTCAAGCTTCTTCTGGTTTACAAGCTCAGTTTGAAAGGTATTTGTTAACCTTAGGATTATAGGTCTTAGCAAAGAGGCTCCAGAGCCATTGGGTGATAGGTACTTACACTTAGATTCCCAACCTGAATACTGGCTAAGGAGGTGAAGGAGTTATGCTTTGTCATTGGGTAAAATCAGTTCTGACAATGGCCAGTGAATCTGCTTCAGGCAAATGGATCCGCCAGTGAGAACTGACCAAAGAGTGATGACATTACACCTGGGACCTGCACCATATCCAAGAGGACAACTTATATCACTACAAAATGACCTGGAGCCCCGGGGGAGAATTGAAGGAGAGGAGGGAGACTGTCAAGGAAGTACCCTTCCTTTTCCCAGAAATAGAGTAGGACTTGGGAGCTCTAAGTCCAAGTGTGGATGAGGAAATGAAAACTCAGAGAGATGATAAGACTGCCCCAAGGTCACACAGCTTGTTCAGTGGCAGAGATGGAATGTAAATCGTGTCTTCTAACTCAAAGACCTGTGCTTTTCTCAGATTTCATAGACACAACTCTTGTAGAATTTTGGTCATAATCATGATAGCATCGCTGAAAACTCACTATGTGGCAGACACTCTTCTAAGCACTTTGCATGTAATAACATATTTCATCCTCACAAAAGTCTATCAGATTGGAGTTAGTATTTTCTCTATTTTTAAAAGGAGGGAACTGAGGCATAGAGAAATTAAATATCTCATCCAAGGTTCCAATGTTAAAAAGTGATAGGGGTTTCCCTGGTGGCGCAGTGGTTGCGCGTCCGCCTGCCGATGCAGGGGAACCGGGTTCGCGCCCCGGTCTGGGAGGATCCCACATGCCGCGGAGCGGCTGGGCCCGTGAGCCATGGCCGCTGGGCCTGCGCGTCCGGAGCCTGTGCTCCGCAACGGGAGAGGCCACAACAGAGGAAGGCCCGCATACCACAAAAAAAAAAAAAAAAAAAAAAAAAAAGTGATAGAGATTTGATCCAAAAACCTATACTACTAACTTTATGCTACCCAGTCTTCTGACATAAGTTCTCTGCCTCTCTTCCTCTATTTTGCTTTCTATCCTTTGTAAGATAGATTTATTTGTATATGTATTTATTACATTTGTTTGCTTTTTCTCCACTGTGTTATTTTTAAGGGTGTTTTTCTGCCACGACAGTGAGTTTAGTTGAATAAAGTTCATTGGGTGGGAAATTGTCCCATGGCTAGGCCTCAGTTATTGATGGAATGATTGACCTTACGAAATGTATTTGCTGATGTTCTGGATTACAAAAACAAACAAAATGAAAAGGAAGAGTTGGAGAGGAGACACAAAGTAAAGCCACAGAGGCTTCCTGGAGTTTGCCATCCATCTCCACACTGGGCTTGCTGGGCTCCCAGAAGTTTTCCCAGACCCTTCCGGTTGATCCCAGATTAAGCAGAGTTGTTTGGGGTATTGATCATTAGCTGTGCTGGCTGTTGCTCAAGAATAAGGAAAAATACCTAAAACAAAATAAAACGCAGAGTGCGGTTTTCCCAGCCTCTGTTGGCATGCTCACATTGTTGAAGAGGTTTAGGACTTCTTTTCTTCTAGTAGAGTCAACACATATTTTTAAGCATTTGCTGTGTGCAGAGCATGATGACAGGCATTGTTAGGGACCCATGAATGCGTTAGTCTTTGCTTAATATCCTTAGGGAGGCAGATATATACTGACTTTGACAAAAAAATGGCTTTGTTGTGTCCCACTAGAGGGTAAATCAAAATACAAAGGGAATGTAGGAGAGGGAGAGATGAATTTTTGATGGGGGGTATGGGAAAGCCATCTTAGTGTGATGGATTTATAAAAAAAAATAAAACATTATATTTGAACAGGCAGATTTGTGAGAGTTGGGGGTTGAGAATAGAGGGTAGTGATTTTCTCAGGAGTCAGGAAACCTAGGTTCTACCTCCATTTCTATAATCCTTACCAGGTGTGTGATCTTAGGCAAATCACCATCTCTCTGAGACTCTGGTTTTTCACCTATAATGTGGAGATATTAGAAAGTAGATACCCAGGAGGTACAAACTTCCAGTTATAAGATACATAAGTCCTGGGGTTGTAATGTACAGCCTAGTGACTATTGTTAATAATGCTGTATTGTACACTTGAAAGCTGCTAAGAGAGTAGATCTTAAAAGCTCTCATCACAAGAAAAAAATTGTAACTGTGAGATGAATGTTAATTAAACTTATTGTGGTGATCATTTCACAATGTATACATATATCAAGTCATTATATGGTACACCTTAAACTAATACAATGTTATACATCAATTATATCTCAATAAAACTGGGGGGAAGAGGACCTACCTCGTAGGTTTGTTGGGAGGATTTTAGCTCAGTATCTGGCACATTGGAGGTTCTCAGTAAATGCTCGAAATGAAGTGCATGCGCGTATGAGTGTGTGTGTGTGTGTGCTTGAGTGCGCGTGTGTGGTGTTGGGAAAGTGCTTGCTGGTGGACAGGAAGATGGGAGCAGGGCGGTGGGAGGGCTATAGTGATGGTGGGTATGGGTGGGTAGTGTTGAAAAAAACTGGGGAAGGAAGATGTAGTGGGAGACCAGACTAGAAAGTGAAATAAGAATCAAAGAGTAGAAAATCTTAGATTTTACTCTGTTGGAAACATGGAGCCAACATTGTTTTTCATCAGGTGAGTAGAAAGAGCTCTCAGGTCCTGGAAGAAATGACCAGCGCCTGTGCTTGGATACTCCACTATTTACTCGGCACCTATTCAAGTGTGGCAGATTGATACCACTCCCTCAAAAATATTCCCCTTGGGGCTTCCCTGGTGGCGCAGTGGTTGCGCGTCCACCTGCCGATGCAGGGGACGCGGGTTCGCGCCCCGGTCTGGGAGGATCCCGCGTGCCGCGGAGCGGCTGGGCCCGTG